>NW_010410948.1:0-54350 GCF_000710305.1 Buceros rhinoceros silvestris | reverse complement strand
TTTCTAATTTGTATTTTTAATAATGTAAATAATATATTAGTACGGTAGAACATGTGTATAATTTATAAATTAATAAATATCCATGTCTTGGGGTGCATGCTTAAAATCTTTTAATGATGGGGTGCATGACGTAAAAGGTTTGGAAACCACTGAACTAGATTATCTCAAGGGGGTCCCTTCTAGCCAACATTTCTGTAATACACCACGTCATTGTGTTTTGGTATTAATTCTATAAACCAGTCTTTTATTAGTCCTGTACTTAATTTGAGATAGCTATATGTAATCAACAAGAAGAAACTAGAGGGTTTTTACACTCTAGTTTCTACTTCAGATGGGTATCCCAACATTAATAAAATCTTGCATTAATCAGAAAGCCTTTTAAACTGGAGCCCGAAGTGGGATGTTTTAAATAATTCTTTTCTGTGGAGAACCAGAACTATCTGGCAAACACGCTTGCACCCTTATCTAAATGTATTAACATAAAATATATTAAACAGAAGATCAACATACGAGTATACAGGATTTGCTACTGAAATTACAGAGTTCCAGGAAACATTTTCTTACTATCTCAGATGATGTTGCACACCCTTTAGAAATTATCACTATCACAGAGATCTTTTTTCACTGCCCAGATTCTGTGCAAGAGCATCATAAGTAAAGTGATTGCTTTAACAGCGGTCACATAATCGACGAGACCTTGGTTTAAAGTAGTTTCTATAGGAGCATATTTAGTATACTGTGACCTAGTACGGTCAAACAAGAATTTGGCCACGCTCAGTATAACATACTCTCAAGTGCTTCTGAAAAGAATTTATTTTATAAAAGATGAGAAAAAACAAAGAAATGGATATTTTCTTGTATATGCACAATATATGAAGCTGCAGTCAAAAGAACAGCTACATTCTTCTACGTAGCAGACTAGATTACATATATCGTAAATAAACAGCAGAAGGATCTTGTGGTGCTTCAGGTGTCAATGAACAAACCTTTAAGCATTTTAGAGGAGCTTATGTGTTCTTTAAAGTGGTCTTAACATTTAAGCTTGTAACTAGTACTTTTTCAAAGTTGTACAGTTTGCAGTAGTATTGAAGTTAAGTTCTATATTAACTACAGCTTTCACTCAAGATACTCTTCAAAAGATGTCATAATATCTCTCTGCAGATTCATGTCAATTATACAAGCCATCTGCAAGAAAGGAAATTAGTGTATTTTGAGAGCAGTCAGACAATGAATAGTATGCAGGTCAAAGATTTAGTAAAGATTCAAGGAAAAAACTATAAAGCTTCTTCCCCAAAAGTGTATGCTTCCTCTGGTATTACAAGTTTGAGTGTGCACACATTGTCTGAAAAGAGCTGAACAAGTTGAAAGCTTCAGTAGACCGTGTCTGAATCTAGCACAATCTCACACTGCAGTTCTTACTTCCCATCATAGAATATTGTGAATTTTTAAAAAAATGTTTAATCTAAAAACAAGTAGCAATTGAAAACCATTCATTATCTAAACCAATAAAACCAATAAAGTAGTTTTAAAAAGGCTTGGTTGTAATATTTCAGAGCAGAACAGTAAGATGAGCACTTTTGTTGACATGGAATATGTTCAAGAAAACAGACAGTTTGCAAGACTTCAGGTTTGAAATTATTCAGAGGTCAGGGCCTCCTCTTTAAAATTTGGTTTTACCACGCAATTACTTGAAGATTATGTAACAGGACCAAGCAGATAGTTTTTCATATTACATCACTTGAAGACCTACTATGACTTTCCTATTTAGTTTTCTGGGCTAACTCTTCAGGTAGCGTAGTTCTGTTGTTTTTGATCATTCAGGTCCTTTAAAATAAGGACCTGAGCTAACGTGTTTTATTCTCTGCTGAAGTTGAAACAAAATCAGCTGGCAAGAGTCAGCAACTTACTGCTTCTCTCCTCCTGCGTTCTTGTTCTATTTTTCTAGCCAAGTCACGATCTTGAGCAGGGTTATGTTGTTCAGCTTCGGGCAGTTGTTCGCTCTGATGATCTTCTTTCTGAGGCTCACAGTCTGTTGCTACCGTGGCATCCAACCTTGTGCCTTCATGACCCCTTTAAAGACAGAAGAGATTGGTATAGGATAAAAGTTGTTTCCTCTTTTTCTTCGTAACAAGCCTTTGCACTTGAACAGAATTTTGCAAGTAATTTAAATCGCTGCATAGCACTCAAACCGTGTTTCTGGTTTACATGTTGATTCATAGTAATTTCTGTTTGCAAGAGGGACGTGCATGCAATTGTTGGGCTGTAGTAGGTTAAGATTTCCTGTGTTCCTCTTCCAACCTATATGCGCACAGGATTTTTATATATGCTACACAAAACTTACATGCGCTTTCTTTGGAAGACACACACAATTTTGTGTTACTTTCTTGGCCTGTGGTATTTTGCTTCTTCCTTCTTCCTCTTCAATTAGTTATTTGAGGTAGATTTCACTAACTTCAGGCAGGCACCTGTAACGTCTTATTCCATAGAGCTACATACCTGGTTTTCTCCTCATGAGAACCTGGGGTAGCTGAAGGTGCCTGGACTGTTCACTGTATGTTCTGAACCAAGAGTGCACTCTTAAGCCTCTCAAATGCTCTCTTTATTACAATAACACGCTCCAAACAGGTGACCTGTTCTAATACAGCCAGCGAGGGGCAGGAGCAGGAGAATTTAGGAACTGGCTCAGACTTATCTTTCACAGGGTCAAACAGACAAGAAAAAAACAAAGCTACTGAAGAGGGAAATGTTATAGAAAGCATAGTTCAAAAGGTGGCAAACAGCAATCTAAGATATCGCTGCAATGCAGTAATTAGTAGGCAGTCACTTACTCAGCATAATAATAGACCGCAGTCTGGGGTACGTGTGTGGGAACTCACTAATACAGTGGCTGCATGTAACAGGGAAGAGTACTACAGCAGTCTTACTGAGTACGTATCTGCACAGCAATGCAAAGAATCCTGCCGTCTGAAGTGGTGCACACTGGATCTCCTTTAGCTTCAGCACCCAGTTCTTGAAGACTAGATTATCCTTCTTCCTTTTAGGATAGCAATAAGATGGGGATTTTCCTGGCTACAGATGTAGAAAATTAAGATACTGAGAACAGATGTGAATTCTGGTCACGGCCAGAGGAATTAAGTGCTCCAGGGAACTGCTGAAATGATACTGATTTGCATGGGAAAAAGCCGCTTTGTCCATTTTGGATGTGTATTTGTGCTTAGAGTGGTACAGGTGCCCCCTTCATCTGACACATGACAACCCAAACCACTTGCTCCTGAATAGAATAATATTTAAACACGTGGTTACAAACCTCTCTTTCTTTTGAGGAAGGTTTTGCAGTGTCCTCTTGGCTTGCACCAGAGGTGCTTTTAACTCCTGCACTTGCTCACTCCTCTTCTTTAATGCTGCTTCCCTGAACTGTTTGAAGGCCTCAGCAGATGTTTTTATTGGAGCTGGAAGCATCATGGTTTTACATAAGCTTACCCAGGAATCTGTATTCTTACGTCCTGTGTCCTGAAGTTATTACAAAAAAGAAAAACACGGAGGAGGCAAAAATACTCTACAGCTACTAATCATCCATTATCTGCTTAGTTCTTACATGAGCACAATGTTGATTTGACTGGACCTGTTTGGGAATAGCGACAACAAAATATCCTTACTTTGAAAAAATATTAATGCAAATGCAACAATCTAAGCAGGCTTCAATATGTTCAATATGCTAAACATTGTTAGCATTTGTAGCTATTTCTACCCAATCCTTTACATTGAGCTCTCAATTTTTTAATTCCAGAAAACATGAATTCACGGGACTGAGCTTACGCAAGGTCCACTGACAGTATTTTAATATGGAGAACATCTACCTCATCTCTATACGTAATCCTTACATAACAATAGTTTTCTATTAGGCTTGGGGATTCTGTTTCTTTTCTTTCCTGCTCCCCTGAAGTGGCACTTGCTTCACAGTGTAAAGCAGCATAGAACTAGTATTCTTAAGAAGTACTGCTTCCTGTAGAAAGTCACGTTTATGAAGGAAATACATATTTTTGAAATTGAATTCAGTAAGTTAGTTAATAGCTTTCTGAAATCTAAGTGCCTGCAGAAAAATCCTAGGAATATTTTAGCTCAACAGATGGTATACAAAATTTTTAGGCCCAGAGGCTAACAGGATCAATTATTTAGACTAGTAATTTTGAAGTTTTCAAAGAGGTGATTAGTATAGAAGAATTTACATAATGTGTAATAAAATTACTGTTTTCCTCCATTTAAGATAACCTATTGTATGCTAGAAATTCTTTTTCTAACTTACACAAAAACTTTCATATTATTTCCTAATTGTAACAATATCATCAAGAGCGTAGCAGCCTGTTTCAGAACAGGTTTTTCAATAGTATCCAAGGCTATCTTCCGCTTTACTCTTATTTTTGTTACCGAATCAGCAAGAGAAAGCACACTAACAGTTTGAATACGAGAACTAGATCAGGGAATGCTAGTTCCTTGTTTAAATAACAGAACTAGATGTGTGAATTTGGTTTGCGTTGGCAAGGTTGTGGTAGTGAGGGGGGCTACAGGGATGGCTACTGTGAGAAGCCACTAGCAGCTTCCTCTGTATCTGACAGAGACATTGTCAGCCACCTCCCAGGTGGACCTGATGCTGGCCGAGGCAAACCCAGTCAGCAACAGTGGCAGTGCCTCTGTGATAACATATTTAAGAAGGGGAAAAAAAATTATTGTGCAAGAGCAGTTTTAGCTGGAAAGAAGAGTGAGAATATCTGAGAGAAACAACTCGACACCAAGGTCAGTGCAGGAGGAGGAGGAGTTCTTGCTCCAGGCACTGGAGCAGAGATTGCCCTGCAGTGTGTGGTGATGACCACAGTTGAGGAGGATGTTCCCCTGGCAGCCCACGGAGATTACTGGTGGAGCAGATCACACTTGCAGCCTTTGGAGGACCCCGAGCCAGAGAAGCTGGATGCCCAGACAAGGCTGTGACCCTTACTGGAGCAGGCTCTTGGCAGGATCTGTGGTCCCGTGGAGAGACATGAGGGCTCAGTGGTTTGCTGGACTTGTGACCCCATGAGGGGACCCGTGCTGGAGCAGTCTGTTCCTGAAGGACTGCACCCCATGAAAGGGACCCATGCAGGAACAGTTTGTAAAGAACTGTAGCCTGTGGGAGGGACTCGCAGTGGAGAAGTTCATGGAGAATTGTCTCTGTGGGAGGAACCCTGCTCTGGAGCAGGGAAGGCACATGAGGAGTCCCCCCTCTAGGGAGGAAGGAGCAGCAGAAAAAACGTATCATGAACTGACCACAACCTGCATTCCCCATCCCTTTGTGCTGCTCAGGGGGAGGAGGTAGAGAAATCGGGAGCAGAACTAAGCCCAGGACGAAGGGAGGGGAGATGATGTTTTTAAAATTTGATTTTTCATTACCCTCCTCTGATTTGATAGGTAATAAATTAAATTCTCAAGTCAAGTCTGTTTTGCCCATGATGGTAACTGCTGAGTGATCTCCCTGTCCTTATCATGAAAGGCTTGTGAGTCAAGGTATTTTCTCTCCCCTGTCCAGCTGAAGAGGGAGAAGGGATGTACTGGCTTTAACGGCCACCTGGTGTCCAGCCAGGGTCAACCCACCACAATGAGATAAGCCATATTTTTAATGATGACATAGACAGGTTATTTTTAACTTAATCTAATACCATTTACCTTCTGAAATGATCAGAATCCATAGATTTCCCACAGATTTTTTTTGTTGTTGTTTTTAGCATATTTATCTCATTTAGAAAATGACCAAGGCCTATCAGACACTAACTATTTCTATCACAAAAGGCCAAATTTTCAGAGAAGATCTCAGGATAAGGAATTATTGTTCCTAGTAAGTATACTCAAGGTCCTTTTCTCAAACAGGACTTGAGCAAAACTTACCTTTCTTGAAAGAGTTTTGGATTTTGGCTCTAGCATGTTTTTACCATTAGGTTTATCATTACGTGTACAATGACCTGATGGAAAAATAAAAAAGATTTTTCACTCATGTTGATTTTATGTGCTATGTTTCTTCAAATTTTAGTGTTAAAAATTGACTTAAGAATTTACATTGCACTTTATTATTATTACTTGGTTCAGAATGACAGAAATGCTCCCAAGCATTCCCAACCAATTCTTTCCAGTTTGGGGCAGGGAAAGTAATGGTTAAGCTCAACTATAGATGAGAAAATAACTCCTGGTTAATTCCAGAAGAGTCCCAGCAGAATGCCCAAACAGTTTGGTCAGGAAGTCTTAACACAGCACGTTGTCAGTTGCTCATCTCCTGTTCCCTCCCCATCCAACCCTCTCCCATTTTGATTCCAGCATTATTTAAGACTACCTTGTTCATCCTGTAAACTCATTTTTTTAAAAACCTCATAAAAAAATGAAAGCAAATAGGACAGACAGTAAGGGCTAGTCATCACATTTCGAGTAGCCTACAGGATGTATGAATACTCCCTGCTGCTACCTCGTTATTACTTGTGAGGGGAAAGGTGAAGTGGTATTTCTACAATGCTAACTTTAGATTAACGGTTCTGATACGCTGTTCTGCTGCAGAAGACCTGTACTATTTTATTTGAAAAACATCTTCCCTTGAACCTTTTAAGAATTCAAAAGATTTTCCAAAAGCAAGCACAGATATAAATTTCTACAGTCATTATAATAAGCCTGAAAATAAAGTTTTCTAATACTAGGGGCCAGCCAGAATACTGCACGGTTAATGAAAGCCACATATTGCAGGCTAGCAGTCTTTTTTTTTTATCTTATGTATTACTTAGTTAAATTCTCTTCTAAAGAGCATCTGGGATGAAAATCTAGGTGTACTCTGAAAAAGCCACTATTTTAAAAGCATATATGAACGTCATGTATATTTTCTGTCATTCAGCAATGATTCTCTACTGCAGTTTGAGATGTTTCAGTATTTAAGTACATGTTTAATAAGAAACTTAAGATATTATGTTGGGGGTTTTGTTTTTTTTTTCATGCAAATGATAAAGTGTTTTGATGTTTGAATCCAGAGTGCTGAAGGCAGATTATCAAACCCTCAGCCAGTTTGTCTTAGAAGGGATTTCAGAAAGGCCTCATAGCATCTAGAAGTCAAGACAACAACAGTGCCTGACTTTTACCCTATGCCTGCATGCGTTGCTTGTGAGATGGTATAATTGCAAGTGAGCAGGAGAGGTTTTGCTATACACTAGAGGAGGATGAAAGATCTCTGAAGTGACTCAAGTACTATTGAAGAGGGTTCCAAATCCTGATATCTCTGTTCTTGTGGATTCCAGGTCCAGTTAAGCAAAGCTTACCTAGATCAAATGTCATTACCAGAGACTTTCTCTCTTCTAGAGAACTAGCGCATTAAGGTGTCCCTTTTAATACAATAGGCATCTTCCTTTCATCTACCATTCATCCTCATACAAGCAGCTTGAACTTTCATATAAGAAACTCGACAGTCTTGAACACCAAATACTCCAACAGAAAGCAAGTGCTTTACATACCCAAAAATGTCTAACCCCATTGTTAAGATCAATTGGACCAACCTGTTATATCCACCAAGATTTAGCTGAAGCAAACTTAAATGAATTTAAGTTTATAGTCATGTCTGCCTTAAAGCTCTAGGTATAACACAGGAATACGAGGCTGTGTCAAAAGTATTTGCAGCCATGTGCTTTGAAACGTGCTGTTTAGAGCTACTTACAGCAGTGCCCTCACAGAACCTCTCATTGAGAGACACTACTTTTTAATCTGAAGAGAAGCTAGTGATTACCTGTTTCATTAGTTAAGTTTCTCAACAAGACACCACTAAATTCAGGGATACACCAAGCCTGCACCCATACCATCAGAGGTGTCACTAGTCTAAAATCAGAAGCTCTTGTTTCAGGGATGCAGATAACCTCACAGAAATGCCTGAAACAGTGCGATTCTCTACAGAATTCAGTGAGTTGCTCTAAGCATCCAATCCTAAAATGAGTTTCCCTGGTTTGATCTAAGTAGACACGTACCATACTGAGCACTCTCAACATTTTCTACCAATAGATTACAGGCCCCCAAACAGTTTCAGAATAGAAAGTTTTTGTTGTTGTTTAAAAAAAAACCTCCCAAAGCCAAAATCCTGTATCTCCCTCCATCCCCTCCCACCCCTCCAGTTTTCTACAGGAGTTAACATTGGAAGGACTAAGATAACACTGAACACAGCTGGAGCATGTGTCCTTGCAGGAACAGTCAAATACCACTGTATTATGGAAGTGGGCAGGTAACTACACTCATATGACAGTGTTAAAAGTTCTGGTATGGATCATAATGCTGAGGTTCAGGTGTTCTCAAAGGTAGAGACTACTATGGGAGTTATCTAGTAATGAAACACAGGAGTTCCTCTACAGCTGACTACACAACTGGCCCTTGGGAAGAAAAAAAAAAGATAGAAACAGTATAAATTAAATGAGGATTAGGAATAGAAAGAGGAATAAAGTCTAATCAATAAACAACAAAGTGTAGAAGGAAGCAAAATTTCCTCAGTTTTTGCTATGCTTTTTTTTCTATGAATATTAAAAACAATGAGCTTGATTTATTTCTGCTTGTTTTCTCAACACTTAAACATATAAAATAACACGATCTTGTTACAGTCACGCAGTACAGAGGACAGGAATTCAAGCTTTCGGCAGCCTCAACTTCAGAAGAGAAGATCATTAGCTGGAACCATGGAACCCAGGTACTGGTCCCAGCTGCTACAAGTCTAAACAAAGGGGGTTAGTAAATGTGTGGGTAGTACGGAAATAGAATATCCTGGAGAATTAATTCTTCATTTTTAAGTTGTTTTAATACAACTCACATACCCAGCATTATTCTTTGGCTACAACTAAAGAGTTCATCAGAAAGTAGGTTGTGCCTTTTAATTTGAGTTTTCAAAGCCTTGTTCCCTCCCTTATTTGGGTGAATGTGGGTAGCCTAGAGAGGAAAGAGTAAAGAAGGAACAGAACCAATCGTGTCTGGTTACACTAGGCTCTCGGCATGGACGTTCAGCGTAGAGCTCTGAATTCTTTAGTTAAAATACGTATGGAATCTGATGCAGCTCTGTACGGAATGCAGCTTTTGGGTAACCTGTATTCTTGTAATAACTGTAGGTTTGTTCCATAATGAAAGTCAATTTGGCAGTGCTTTACTGTCAGATCTTTGTCACCAAGAGCCAGAGATGGTAACTCAAAATACTGCAGAGTGCCCTGGAGAAAGAGCTCCATGAAGCTTCTGCAGAAGACAGCTTGAAGGCCAGTAAAGTTTAACAGATTGGAATATCGGTTCTCTCAGACTTCCTAGAAGACTGGTTTACTTATCCCTAGTACTAAATTCAGAAAGCTGAGTTCTCAAATCAAAAAGTCATTTGTTTTATATATTCTAACACAGAACAAGAAATCATCATCCATTTAACTATTTTAAAAGCAGCAAATCAAAAAGACAAAGAAAAAGGGAAACCACATCCCATTCATTATTCTGCAGACTGATTTATGCACAAGTGTTCAGCATTTTATTTCTTTAAACCAGGTTCATATACATTTTTAACTTTGTACCCCAATATTAGTTACGGTTTTTATTATGAAAATACATACTTTGTTCTTGATTTGTGGATACTGAATCAGCAGTTCCCTTACTGGCCTTGTTTTGACATTTATTTGGTTTGTCTAGATGTGCTGTTTTCTCAGCTTGTTTACTCCAATCAACACTGTCAGCCTGGGTAGTTCTGTTGGATACCTAGAAAAGAAGTAGACTTCAGCATATGTTCTGAAGTGCTAAACATGTGGATTCTCATTATATAGCAGCAGGATTAAAGATTTGGAAGCTTAGAACAATAAATTGTAGCAGTTCTCTCTTTTGGAAACACCATGAATAATTAAATCTCACTCATATTACAGTAGTCAAAGCAAGTTCTTACACTAAGACTGTGGATTTAGAACATGAACTGCTCAGAGATCCCAACTGATGGAGCAGATAGAATAAGAGAAACTGATACAGGATCTTCAAGCCTTAACACAGTACAACGTAACAGAAATTGGCTTTTGCTATTGCAAGGCCAGTTGCACCACCCTAGCTTATGGATCAGGGCAAAGGGCAGCTGTATTGCTTCAGTTCAGTGGGAGATTTTCTGTATGGCAGATTGCATGGTAATCCACTTGAACTCAGGGAGCTGTTGCACAAACCTGAGACTCATGATATAGACTTGCTGCCTTGGATGGTGGTTGCAAATGGGAAAGAACGAGTTGCTTTACTGCCTTTCTTGCAGGACGTGTTCTTGTGCTCATAGACTCAAGAAGTAGTTTTCATCCATTTCAGAAAATAAAAGCTATTAAAACCTGGCTAAAGCAGCTGTGTTTGAAACCATGTTGAGAAAGATAGTTAAACATCTTAAGATGAAAGAGATCATGCTGCTGCAATATCAATAACTTCCTTCGTAACATGGAGGCCCTTCTAACCAAAATACTCTCCAAGAATATACTCAGGCAGACATCCACAGTGATCCAGTATTTCACTACCTTACCTGCGACCCTGAAAGCCACAGTTTCCATAGCTTTAAGAACAAGATGAAAAAGCAAAATTTTTCCAGGACAGCTCCTAGAGTCTTCAGAGTATTACTGATCTTATGAGATTGGTATTTCTAGAAAACCAGAACGTATAGTATAAGCTGCCCATCTCTTTTGTGAGACTGTAAGCTAACTCATTGGGCTTTTAACCTCTAAGTGTGCAAGGGTTACTTAAGTTTAAGCTATAGCATGGAAAACAAGATAAGCTTTATAGTACATTATAAACTTGATGTATTGATCAGCCAAACTCATTGCAGCCAAGAAGCAATGGATTAATGCCGTCTTCAAGGATGAGAATCACTTTGTGAGTGGGGTTTTAGAAAACTTTTGTTGTAAACCTTAAGTGGCCTTTGTTGCATCAAATTCAAGCCTGGAATATTATATAGATCTTATCTAAAGGAGTAAGAACATTCTCTAAATAAGTTATTTGAAATAAATGCATTTGAGAGAAGCATGTATTTACCTCTGGAAGCATACGTGTGCGCTGGGTGACAAAAGATTGATTTGTTCTTGGAGTACTCTGAGGAGTTTGCTGGTCTGGAGCATCATGCAGAGCAGATACAGCAGAGATTAAACCTGGGAAAGAAGTAGCGTATGATTTCCCCTAACGTGCAAAGTGCAGTCCTACATCTCAAAATTAGGTCACTGTTTAGATCTGTGGACTAGGTGGATGTGAAGATATGTATCCTAGCTACACCATCCGAGACAGTTCTTTTATTAGTTTTTAATTGATCTCTCAGTTAAATCAGCTACAAACTAAAGCTGTCTTTTACCAAAAACTCAGAAGTGCCTGAAGTTATTTGACCTTTTGAAGTGAGGGAGGAAAAAGAATAGCTCTTTGGTTCAAGTTTCTAAGCAACTTAATATCTGAGACATCCAGACGATACTGCTCAATTCAGAGGGCCTATAGCACCCTCAGGTAATAGGGATTTCAGATGTGAATTGGAATACTGATGATTGGTTTAAGCATCTAATTCCTGCTTTAAGGTGTTGAGCATTTCCTTAAACCTAGGTTCAGTAAACTATCGTTTTCCATCTCAGGAGGAGGCATGAACACCTCCTCCTGTTTAAATACTATTTTGCCCCACCATAAGAGCCCCAGTAAGCTGAAACCCTAGCTAATCCTCAGTCCTGTCACACTTATCTACATTGTGCTCTTCATAATCCATACCCTGCAATTACTTTATTATCCAAAATCCCCAAGTAAGCTTATTGGGCAATACAAATATCAGTCTTGCCATCCCTTCTTTCCTCAGCAGCCAAATACAGCTATAATTCTTGCCATAAAGGTGTTACCTGAGGGAGACTGGGAATTTTGTTCTGAAGGTTTCAGTGATCTGTTCTGTAACGGCTGAAGTCTCTGCAGTACACTGGGAGGTAGCTGTTGCTGTCCAGATGATCCACGATTTTGCAAGCCACTAGTAGATGAGGGCTGTGCTCGCAGAACAGCATTGCAAGATGTCCTCTGTAAAAGCAGTGGTATTCTCTAGAAAGAGATTGCAGTAGTTAATACAGCCAAATCTTTGTTTTTATAGCTATTTGATCTCCTTTTCCCACCACTGCCCCCATTTCTACTCTTTATAGGATTCAGTAGTCCTTGTGCAGTGATACTAATCTAGCATTTTCTAAGAGTTTAGACGACAAAACCCCATGAGGTACCATGCACTGCCTTGGTCTGACAGATACAGAATACCATGAGAGCAAATTGCAGTGTGAGCATTTGAAGCATGATGTTTGTTGTTACTCAGAAAATCAGTTAGGGACTGTTAAAACTGACCAAGCTGAAGCACAATTCCTGTATCCCATTTTCTTGTGTTTATTTCTGTCATTCTGTCACTGCAGAGGCTGTGCTTTTTCAACAGCAAAAAAAAAATAGGGTGTTGTGTAATTCCTCCCTTCAGTCTCTGCTTATGAAGTTGCAGTAGGAGCAGCTGCATAATAAATTTGCAGCCTGGTTTCCTGTATCCAACTAAGCACTTAAACGAAAGCAAGTCTATTGTAAGAAGAATGAAGGCTTTGCTGTGATCTTGCTTTGAAATCCAAGGTCTCTGTCTCTTGTGGCTTCAAGGGAAATTTTGAAAGGCAGCTAGCCCTGGCAAGAATTAACACCCACTGTATATAAAAGAATAAAGCAATACAATCTTAGAGGCATTAAAAATTATTTCCAAATAAAACTGCTGTTGCTTATAGTAATACCATAGTAATAAGTAATATAAATCATCCTGAAAATGATTAGTATATTTTCCATTTATTTATTTTTAGGTGTAGAAGTGAGTTTATTCATAGATTAAAAAAATATTTATTAGGACTGTTAGGTCAATTCTATACTGAAAGATTATGTTGGAGAGGATTTTCCTTTTTTTGGGGGGTGGGGTATGTGGAGCATTCTCCCTCTCTCCCCTAACCAGTGTGGAATTACCACAATGATTAAGAGGTAAAAGCCTCAGGAGATCTCCCAGTACATTGGTTTCTATACAGGCACGTAAACTACTTTTAACAAAGAGTAGATTTTACATCTCCAGGTAAGTGAGTTTTACCAAACAGGTAGCATTCAAGCCATATTCATTATTTCCTGATAAAGTAATGTTATATCGATTTCAGTCAGTGTACCTTAGGCTTTTCCAGGGAAACTGGACAGTTCTGCCTGGTTCCAGTCTGTTTTGAGCAGGTTTCTGTAACTGTAAATGCAGTGAGGTAGGCAGAAATAGGGGGATTAAAAAAAAAAATCAGTTATTTGCTTATGTTTTATTATTCATACATACAATATGCAAGTTATGGTTGTACCTAGAGAGCCAAACCTTGAGTGAAAGGAACATTATCTTGAATACTTTGACTTCAGCGTTATATGTTTAGACAACTTCTCCCAGATAAAGACAACCACAAAGATTCCTGCGAGATCAGGGTCTTTGCTGCCATCAATGATTTCATTGCATTTGCTTCCCCACACTGCAAAGGGTTGATCGTTCATCTCACCTGACACTGTTACCTCATTCAGACATAACATTGTAGCCCTCCCATTTGGGAGAACTATTCTGGTCTATAAAACTAAAGAGTTCTGCATGCAGGATATCCCGATGCCGCAGCATTGTCCCTTGAACAAACTTGAGACAGCTGAAGCACCAGGCTAGACTTTGGCTCTACAGTCAATGCTGTTGGCACTTTTGTCCCTCAGCTTGGCGACTAAGCCTTATCCCCAAGGTAAGGCACCCTTCACGCTGCAGACCAGAAGAGAAAATAAAGTCATACTTTCAAAAAGGAATCAAAGCCACAAGAGTAAGTTATAGCCAAATAGTCAAGTCTACAGGTTAGATACACAGACCTCTTTTGGTCCCTAAAGTTTTTAACTGATAAGTTGAGTGGTTGTTCAGTATTTTTTAACCTACAAACTTGGTATTAAGACACTAATTTAATAGCACTAGAACTGAGCCTTCCACATGGAGCAAACCTACAAGGATAACTGAAATCCTTGGTAAGCACAAGGAACAGTAGATGCTAACTGAAAAGGCAGATACAAACACAAAACGAAGCTTTCTGACCCGTTTCAGAGTCGCTGCCATCTGAGGAGTTAGAACTGCTGCTAGTACTGCTGCCAGAGTCTGAGGAAATGCTGCTGCTGTCGCTCAGCCTGCTTATTCTAATATGGGACTCAGTGTTGTTTTCAACTGCAGGAGAAAAAAGAAGAGTTTAGAACAACCTGCAACACAGCAGTCTTCATATTCAAGAAGACTAAGATCAATCTTATTAGGTCCATTCATGCCTCATAACAGTTCATCTTCTGCCATTTCCTTGTCAACTGTCTATTTAGCAGTGAATTTGAGACTTGGGTAGAGGATAGAAATTTACCAACAGAAAGCTAGTAAAATAAATGAAATGGCTGTAATCACACAACTTACAGCCCTAACCCTTGTTTCTAGGTTAAAAGTGTGCTGTCTTAAGACACAACTCAAGCAATTTTCCCCCCTAAGTCTTCCTACTGTTAAGAGCCTGTTTCTGTGCTCATCGCTGCTGCTGCGCTTGCATGCTGAGGTCTTTATCTATAGCCAACTCTTCTTTCCCAAGCCATATGTGGGCTCATATTCACTCCAGAACTGTCACCTCCCCACCATCTGACTATTTTGCATCTGCAAAATGATGATGACTTAACTCACTTAGAAATTTTGCAGTCAAAAAGCTTTTTCAAAGTATTTTGCTCTGGTGGAAGCTTTGAACAATGAGAAGCTACATGGAAACCTGTTTCCCTTCATCCTAAGTGCCAGCTTAAGCTCTTCTTTGTAAACAAGACAAGTGCTAGTTGTAAAGGTTCTCTGGCCTGCCTCCTTCCACTGCCCAAGAAGTATCCTTCATAACTGATTTTGGTTTTTTCTTTAAGCTTTTCATTCTAGGATGTTTTTAAACCATCATGTATTCCAGACAGGAAGACAACCAAGCTAATGCTGGATGCAAGCCTGTGTCTTGCAGGGCTGTTGCTATCATTTCAGCTAACTGGTTTTACATAGGAGTTTAATAGATAATCAACAGAAGGCAATAATAACAGTCAGTAGTTTAATGAGGAATAGCTTGACCTGTAATAGTAGCATCAGCTGCACTGATCGAGTCTCAGTCCCCAAGAAAAACCACCAGTAACTACGTACTGAATTTCTGGCTTTGATATTGAAATGCAATATTCCCTGAAAAACTGAGTTGATTCTCATAGGGCACTTCTTTGAGACGAAGACAACACAGCACACCCATCACTGATGCAGAAGTTTTACTAGGATTATAGCTTTAGTGAGCCTGCAATCTAACAAATATGACTAGAGTTTGTTATTTGTACATCTCAAAGACACAGCAAGTGAACTCCAAACAAATACACAGTCTGTGGAACACTGGCACCCTCCCTCCCCAATGTTTTCATATGACAGCACAAAGGAGAAGGTGTTCAGTGTCCCTTAAATTCTGAAGCTGTCATCATCTTTACTTGCAGAAAAGATTAGGTGCAAGAATAAAGAAGGTATTTTAGACAGGACAAGTAAATGACCAGGTTTACTGCTGTGCCTCCAGCTCACTCAACATAAGAAAAATCTTAAGACTGGAAATGGGAGTCTTAAGACCTCAACTGTTCTGAGGAGAAAGTCCCCAGCTGCATGACACTACAGAAACCCAAGGGGAGAATCCTGCTTTAAGCTACATCTGTTACAAAAGAGTAAGGTCACATTACATTGGAAGTTCTTCTCCTTCTGTGGATTTAGTTGACCATTGACATCCAGTAGTCTCTTCTCTAGCTCTTGTTTCCTCTCGGAATTAAGTTGTTCTTTGGTCTTTGTTGTTTTTTCAGCTGCACGTGAAACAGAAGTTAACATTGCAGCAAAACAGAAAACAGTTCTAGGGTTCTTTGTTTTGTATTTTTTAAAGCATCATTTGTGCTACCTACCCCGCTGCTTTCTTGGTCTCTTCCTCAAACAGGTTGCCACATATTTCTCTAATTCTCTGAGTGTTGAAGTCTTTAAAGTTTCAAAGTCAACTACTATCACATCAGGGTTAGAGTTCCTCAGTGAAGGTTCTCTTGACTGTATTATACGGGCTACTACCCCAAGCTTGTCTCCAGGGAGTTTATTTATGTCCAAACTCAGCTGTCGTTTTTCATCATAATTCATAGTCTTGGCACCATCTTCATCTTCTGACTTATGTGCCAACAAGACCTGCTGCATGGTTTTCTTTGATTGACTGCAAGAAAAAAGTATACTGCAGTAACAGCAGTTTAAAATAATTTGACACCCACACAAGTCCTCCACACTTACATGTTTAAAGACAGGTTTTTCTTAGATTTGTGTTTTCGCTTTTTCTGCTTTTGAATCAGGCTTTTTATTTTAGCTTTTTCCTTGTTCTTACTTTTCTCCATCTTAGCCTTCCTCTTTTTCAGTCTAGGTAAGTATGCTCTGGTCAAAGCACGCAACTGCTGGTGAACAGCTTTAAGCTATCAAAAGCAAAAAAAAAAGCTGGTAACCTTAGGTAATGTAGGAGGAACAATAAACTGGTCCTGAATATCACAGGAAATTTGTGGCAGCTGAGTGGATATTAATAGGATGTTTGCTTTCCAAATGAGGTTTATTTTCCAAGCATCTTGCTGTGTTATAGCCACAGACTATGGATATAGAAGATCTAAGGCTACTTATTTTATACAAGCATTTCTAATAGCATATGTCTTCTAGCATCCTGTGAAGAATAAAAAAGCAAAAATTGCTGTAAGAGTATCCAGCAGCCACTCTTTAATCTCAAGCACTTGGGCAGCATGTAAGTGCCTTATTAGGTTAGACCTCTACAGCGTTACTGAACTCGGCTAGTGGGACCGGGCTTGTGCACCTTTAACCCACAAACCCCAGATATTTTGTGATATAAAATGACTAGTGGGGACATACTGACATTTTCAGAGAATGACATAACCTAAGTTTATTTAAACCTCATAGGAATTAAAAGGAAAATGGACAGACCAGAAGAATTAGAGTTCAGACACGCTGAAACACTTCATGATCCAAAGGCTGTCTTGTAGACTTTTGGTTGTCCTCATGCTTATGCTCATAAATTGATGAGGCTGTTCTGACAAATACTGAAAACTAAACTGTCCCTCACTGGACTAGCAGAACAAAAGCCAGTTTCCCCTCACAGTTTATAGATACTACAGCAGCAGCAGGTTAAATCATGTTCAAGCAAAAGACCCATTTAACTCTTAGCCAGTGAAGCAAAGCCATGCTTCACATTAACGTGAGCGTGAGATTCCTTCCATTTTACTTCATATGGAGCTTTCTGAAGCAAATTTAATTACTTGCTTTTATGGGGCTAAAAAGAGACTGACCCTAAGAACAGAGCTCTTCTACTGTGTGAAGGAAATGCCATTGTTAGAAGAATATGCCACTAAGGTACATGTGGAGTATCTGGATGATCTCATCATACCACAGCAACACAGTTTTGTTTCTTTTTTTTTTTTTAAAGTTTGAAAGTCATCTGAAGAACTGGTAGGCAAGAGTACGAGAGCAATCATTCACTAAAACAGGTTTGCACATGCTGAGGTACTAGTCACTTAATGTTTTGAGGTACTTCCAAACAGAAATAATGTTCTGTGTTAAGAAAAAAGAAATTACTACAGAATCCTTTAGATCCTGATTCTTGGTGCTAAGCCTTATTAGACTGGACAATTGCAAGTAGTGCTGTCAGAGATCATAACAGGCAGGCACATTGAGTACTAATGCTTACTTGCTCCTGAATCTTTGCAAGGTGCACTGTTCTCTCCTCTTCAGAGTCTTCAGATGACTTTTCTTCCGAAGAGTTATCATTACTGCTCTCACTGGAATAAGCCTCTGTCCTTTCTCTTGTAGGCTGTGGCAGAGAAACACTTGCAACAGGTTCATGAGGAATTTTGGCAAAGTTCGTCTCGAACACATCCTAAAGAGTTATGTTTGGGAACAGCAGAGAGGTTAGCATGTTTTTCAGAATTCCAAAAGCATTATGAAGTTGTTACTTGTTTTCTTGAACAACACAGCAACAAAGTAGTTGGTAACATTAGCAGGTGCTACGTTAGGGCATGAGATGACCCCAAAGGCCTTATAATCCTACCCTTTTTCAAGTCTGACTTAACTCACCTGAAGTTTTCTTGCCATAGCAACTATTTCATGGTCTGGAGAATTATGTTCGTAGCAACTCATGAACATTAATCTAACATCTGTAGCAAACTCTTGTATATTGTTATATTCAAAATTATCCATTTTTTTCTAGAGAAAAAGAAAATTAATGCACATTTAGGGCTTAAAGTAGAGAGCATCACCGTGAACTGGCAGAAAAAGAGAAAAAACAAGAGTTTTGACATCCAATATCAGGCTCAGTTTGGATCAAGACAGTAAACATGTTGCCAGAACCATTATGGAAAAACCTGCTCCTCATTTCAACATTGCCCCTTTAATAAAGTAAAAGAATTTGCTCTTTTAAACAGATTTGCTAACTGTAACTGCTGTAAGGACTTAGTACTCATTGCAGCACTAGGTCAGGACAACAACATTCTGGTGATTTTATTTGGTCGCATACTCAGCACTTGCTTTTATTTCGAAGCATGGTGTTTATACAAAACCTACTCCATAATTGTTTGAGTCAGACTAACGGGCTAGAAATTGGGAAATAACCTTTATATCGTGCAAGCCTGTTTTTCAAGATAATTGAATAGACTATTGAAATTCTCCACAAAGGTGGATCTTGGCTAAATACTTCAACCTCAGATAGATGTGCCCAGTATTGACTAAGCACTGGTCACATAGCTCTACCTAGAAGGGCTCTTTTTCACAGAAAATGTAAAAAGAGTTGTGTAAATATCCATTGTTGACGTTCCAGGGCACTTCACCAAGGATAATGAGATTCAGAGAGAAGAGGTTGATATTACAGAATTGCATTTTGTTTTATAAGCATCAGCAATAGCATTGTGTATACAGACCAAACGATACTTAACACGTAGCCTGCTTCAAAGTGCTTCATGGAAATGGTAATTCCCTCACTAGTTATATTAACTTGTTCAACAGATAAGTAGATTAGATGCTATGCACATAGTCACAATGAGACTTAGAAAATTTTCTTCAGCAAGCCGTGGCTTAGTTTGTTGAGAGAGATAAGTGTATATGGTTTCTATGCCCATTTTCTTTCAAAGGAGAAGCGGCTTTCGTGACACCTTTGGGCTAACCCTGTTAAAATCCAATCATTACACGAGGTATACAAGCAAGCACACAAATAGTCCAATTCTCTCTTAAACATGCTTACTTTAATGGTTCCCAGGTCTGTAGCATATTTGGAGATCCCTTGATTCTCACCATGTGAGAAAGATGCAACATCTACAGCTTTTAAGAAAGGCCGTGCATATGCTTCATGTTTCTTTGAAAACATTTCTTTAAGTATATCATTACAATGTTTTAGTTGTTCTGACAACTGAATCTTTTTAGGAATTTCAGGTGACTGTTGAGAATCTGGTAGGTATCTCTTCAGAGGCTTATTTGGTTCACTTTCACCTCTGCATGCTCTAACAGCTTTTCTTTCATTGTATGTTGCTGAAGATTCACCTCTTGCTGTGAATATTGAAGTAGGAGTTGTTGTGTCAGCCTTCCTTCTCACACCTTTTTTTGCCTAGGAAAAGAAAAATTTACAGTCTAAAGTACAGGCATCCATGACAGTAAGAATGGCCACCTTTCAGACTACACACACATACACAAAAGAGATCTAAAAAGTGTCAGGACTTCCACAGCTATTGAAGTCAGAGCAGAATATGACACTTCCACAAGTTTCAACTGAAAACCTACAAGGCATTTCAAGATCAGGATGCCAAGCTCAATCTTAGGTGTGAAGGGAAGAACAGGGTGTACTGCAAGTCAGGCTGTGGTCAGTTTTTAGCTATTTGAGAAGATTCCAAGAAACTGGTAGATTATGAAGTTTACCCCAAGATGACAACCATGGGAAGGGGTAAAACTACTGCAATTGATTTTAAGCCTGGTTTGGGGCTTTATATACAGGTTTATCTCTATTTTTATTTAACATGGGTGGTATTTGGTTTGGAAGCCATACAATGTGTGCTTTGCCATCAGCGTTCAGATGCTTCAGTATAGGGTAAATACACACTATAGGAGAGCCTGGCACATGTGCCTATTCCTCATTGGAAGATCAACGCTGAAACTAGGTCAGTACACGAGTGTTTATCCAAGGAAAGTGTCAGATGTTCACATGCAATTCAGAGTGCAGTTAACAAGAATTTGCTTTTGCAAGCTACGAACACCTTCCAGGCTAGTTACACGGTGTTTAAGCAAGCATGCTACTTTGAGGGAATCAAGCATTTGATTTACATTGAAAACATGAAAAGTTATTAAATAGAATCTGGAAATAGAACTTAGAAAGAGCTTTATTTTAATACTAATTTCATTACCTACAGATCAAGGAAAAAAACAGGTTCTACATCAAGGTGAAGTGATAGAAATAGTATAGCAGTACTCTGAGAGTGACCGTATTAAGCTTTACTTTGTTTCTTTGGGAACAAAGTTTTAAAACCACATTTATAAGAAAAGATATACCAAGCAGTCATCCTGCTTTCTGTTTAGTTTCTAGAATTAATAGGCACCTAGGAGATTTAATAGAGATGTTTTACTATCATCTATCACAATAGAAAGTTTTAAAAGATCCTGCAATAAGCATGGCTCCTGTGGTTTTGCTGTTAGTCCCTGAAGGAGAAATTTCAATATCTTTCTTTCTGAATGCTATTTAAGGAAACTTACTTTTGTTATAGGGACTGCAGCTGGCATTAAAGCAGTCAGCTGAGCAGCAGACAGAGGAGCTGGGGTAACCTGTGGCACTTGGGTCATCACTGGAAGCTGCTCACTGCTTTCGGCTTGTTTCTGCCTTGTGCTTTGTTCTTCTGAAGTCCTAGGGTTGAGCTGCTGTGTTTCTGGTTATTTTAAAACAGAAAGCTTTAAGATTAATCTTAAACATTGCAGTTAATTTCTTTCATGATCAAATTGCACAGCTGTCAACAGAACCACTCCTCCACACCCAGACTATATAAATAAATAAAGCAGGATCATTGCTGCGTATAGCAACATTGGTATCCTCCTCTACTGAGCACCAGCTAGTATATTGTACCAAGTGATGCGTATTTGGCTTCAAGGAAATTGTGGATTAACCTCAGGAAGACTAAAGAGGCATCACGCTAAAACCTGTATATAGTAAAAATATTCTTGCCAATTAGGGAATCAAGTTGTTTTCTGTATATGCATAAAGACCGAGCAGCAAAGAGCGTATCGAACTGTGTCATGAAGGTTCAAGTTTCCTAAGCACAGTTAAGACTTGCATATATTGCTTATCAATATTGCAGATCTGCATTACTGATTGGAGGATAGTTTAGACCCATGTTTTTCTGTATTTGATTTGGCTTCTTAGTTACTAAAACCTTTTCCAGCTCTGTGATTGTTTAGTTCCCATAGATGTTCACATGTTGGTTTATATAACAATGCTGAGCAGCACCATGACATTCTCTGAAAAGTGAGCTACCTTTTTTTTTGTAAAGGGAAATAAGCTGTGTGCATAGATCTGTCTCTAAATCCAAAGTCTGCAAAAGACAGGACAGAAATATTTCCTTGATCATAGCAGCATGCTCTACTATCCAGTAAAAAAAAAATGAAGTGCTTGAAACATTTCAAAAATTTGTACAAGCTGCATGTTTGTGTGTGCAAAGGGAATGAGGGGACTTAAACAGCATTAGTACCAGCAAGATGGCGTTATGAAATCATCTCAACGAATTGTTGCAGTCATTTGAGAACCAAAAAGCTAACTCAGCTTCCAACGTATTTCTCAACAGAAATCTTTTCTGGGAGTCATTTCTACCTGTTCAACCAACATATTCTGCCAAGGCAATGAATTCCTTGAGATTTTACTCAAATAAACATAGCAGGAACAGGAAGCCAGATGAATATCTCCTCTGCCTTCCAAACCCACTAAAAATTCTTGTGAAACGACCACTGCTTTTCCATATCCATCTACCAGATCCCTGAAAGGTAGTGTTGCTCCTCAAATCTATCTTGAGAAAGCTACAGAGATCTCTCAAACTGTAATACTAATTTGAAAAAACCATTTGTTTTGTATACTACCAACACAAACACAGTAAGAGGACAAACACAGGACCACCACAGCACAAACAGCAGTAAGAGGAAGCAGATGAAGTAATCGGGAGGCCCTGAAGAGCTGTATAGTTGCACAGCTAAACAGTAAGAGCATTTGTAAAGTGAACCAGTAAGAACTGAGCTAGCTAAGATCACTGCTCCATGGCTGTTGGAAGCCAAATAATCAAGAGGTATCAGGGTAAAGAAGTGTTGCAGCTCCCTCAAGACATAGCTAACATTTCCCCAACAACTGACAGCAGTACATCCAGGCCAGCACTGGAACACTATCTTGGAGTTCTCCAAATTAATCCAGCGAGATGCACTTGTTACTCCAGGCGCTGCATAGTCTGTGAATGTAAATTTTTACTCTTTGGCAATGTTGAGAGCTTAGATGTAGAAATGAACACTTTGTAAAAGTAAAACAGGTTCTAAGAGCAATTAAGCCATAGGTAGACAGCAATTGAGAACAACTTGCAGTTAATCACCTGCCCCCTTGTAATTAGGCTACCCAATGTCACTTCAAGTACTTACTATGTAATTTCCTCGTAAGTTTAAGGTGTCTTGACTGAATCATCATTCTCATGGTCAAGAGCACTGCATTTTACCAGAAGTTTGCCTGTGAAGCTATGCTATTAGATCACTGATGAAGTTGATAATTCCGATTTTTACCCCCTCTTAAACACATTTTGTTAGTAGAAAACAGAAAATTTAGCTAGTACCTGCAAAAAGTATTATGGCTGCACGGATCTGATAAATCCTTATGGTAGTGTTGTCACTCATCTGATAACCCATCTGTTCCAGGGCTGTTTTGACAAGCTATGGAGGATTCCATGTTTCTAGCTGTTGCTTGTTTAGTATGTTAACAATTCAACATGTAGCACAGGCCTTACCTTCTGGCTTCTTTCCTTTTCTCTTTCCTTTATTGAGAATCACTAGTCTTTCTTCTGGTGGCATTTGGGCTATTTTCTGCATAAACACTTTTTCTAGCTCTTGGGCCATAAAAACAATGTCATCTCCTGGCTGCAAAAGAGTTAGTAACATTCAGAGTAAAGGAGAGGCTGCAGCAATGTAAAAAAAAATTATTTTTACCTTGTAAAATAAGCAGTCTCTAGAATCCTGCTCCAACAGGCTGTGACAAGCCACCAGTATCATAGTGCCATCCCTGGCCCCCCACCTCACTTTAACACAAGCTGCTTCATTATTGAAATAATTTTGCTCCCACTGTTGCATTGCATAGTCCTATACTTGCTTTATATCCACAAATCTCCCACAGCAAAGGGAAAAGGAGGCAGATCTGTAACTTTCTCATTCATTCCTGCGTTCTGAAGAAAGCTGTTGAAGCTTGAAGGTACGAAGATGCAACCAACAAGCACTGAAGAACAGGGAGATGCTCACACTTCAGGTTCAGTTAGTTGAAGTTGTGGGAGTAGTGGAGCATGACTCAGGGTTGCTGGCCTTAAACTTGTACAGCAGTTACAGTGCTTGCTGTTCACAAGCTCTGTGACTAAAACTCAGAGATTTTGCAGGAGAAATCCTTGTGCACAAAAGACTGCATACTCAGTTGTTGTAACAGCAGGCTAGACTTTAGTTATGTGCCCTCAGCCAATCCTAGGAAGAAAGTCCTCCCACCTTTCAGAGAATAGTTAAAAAAACCCCATGAAGACATAGACTGTTTTAGTGCAGACTCTAATAACCATATGCTTGGTTTAGACTTGTTTGTATCGTTCAATAGAACTGGTTACTGGTAGGAGATTGTGTTTCTCATACCTTGTTATATACGTAGCAATTTAAGAACATAGTTTTAAAGTCTTCAATGCATTCTGCAGCTTTTGTGTAGTAATTGTGTTCCAGACGCTTTTTGATGGTGGTCAAGTCCATGGGTTTCTTTATAATGCTGTAATAATCCTGTGGTTTTGACAGTTAGTTACACAACAGTTATCTTTAAGACATGAAGATTCTTACACATTTAGTTATCAAAGTTAAATTGCAAGACAGAAGAATTGCATCATGTTGGAAGGAAACCTTTCCCCTATAGTCACAGGTACCATAGAATTAAGTGTTCAGGAACTCTTCACCTCCTGATTTCTCCTTGCTCTTATATAACATATAACCCCAAAGAATATTTATCTCAATAGGATCCAGAGCTGTACTGGTAGTAGTACTTATGAAAAGTAGATGCACTTCTCCTTTGTTTTCTCAAAGCCTTTACCTAAGTAGTGCTCTAGTTTACAGAACAGGGGGAAAGGGGCAAAGACAGACTTTGACAAAGACTCAGTCACTGACAAAAAGTAGCCACCAAGTCTTCGTAAGTGCTGATCAAGTATTTCATTCCTTGGGCTATATTGGCTCTCCTCTCAGGGTTAGTTGTATGAAGATGTGGCAATATGACTGAAAGGCAGCCAGAATGTGAACTACTGTGATTGTTTTAGCAGCAAGGCTGACAGTTTTGATTAAGAGCATAAGGTTGATTTCCTGAGGATGCGTTTAAGAAATCAGAACAGGAATATCCATATTATGTTCACATACACATTGTAATCGTGTGAAGTTACTACTACTTAGAGTCTTCTAAAGCTGTCCTAACAATCTATTTTAGTGAAATTAAAAAAAAACCCTAAATACATCGTACTGCAGACCATTGAATTTACCAAAACAAAACAAGAAAAACTTTTAAGTAATGCAGGTAATTGAGTATTGTCCATTCTGCATCTTATAATACATGGAGGAGAGAGACAAAGTCAATGCCTTCATTGTTCCTTGCTATGGAGCCAGAGGTTTGCCTGCTATCATGCAGCAGTTGAACTAACACACACTCAAGTGGCTGCCTTAGAAATCTAGAGTGGCAGGACTGGCCTGAGGCCAGCTGCAAACATTCTACCATTTTGATTGAATGACCCTCAATATTAACCTTAAGTGACAGTTCCTTCCAAGAAGGAAAAAGGGTGAGAAAAGACACAGAAAAATAGTCACTTTGACTGCGCTTTTGGGCAAACTAACCAAATTAGTTTGTCACGAGAGACAGCTCCAGATACAGGCTTTTGTCTGCTCTAAACAGAACAAATGATTTTGTGGAATTAGTCTTGAAAATATGATTTCTTAAGCTGAAGGAGAAAGAAAAATTGAAGGACATGCACATCATGGTTTTATTTAACAGCTTTCTACTTATCTACCAAGAATAGTATTTTCCAGGTCATTTGAAATACCATTGTGTGAATAACTAATGTTTTCATTTGACTGAAAAAACTGGGGTGACCCAAACCTGGAATCTAAAGATACCTGAATTACAACAATATTACAAGACATTATATTCATTCACTTTGTTGTAATTAAATTGCAAAATAAATAAAACCCACAGGGCAATACAGAACAAGAACTTCAGTGTCAATCCTAGGCTTCCTAGAAGGATGTTCTACCACAGTGGTATCAGAACACCATATATATTTTTTTCTCCCCTATCTTTGAAGGGACATTTAATTCCTTTAGAAACTTCAGAGCAAAGTGCCAAAGTTTATTTGAAGTTAAGAAATATTACAAGTGTAATTACTTCTGTGCATCAAACTGCACCCAGATTTGCCTATTTACTGGGGTCGATCAGATCTGCTTTTCCATTGGGAAGTGTTTGGCATTGAAAGAGGCTGGCTGCCTCCTATTAGAAAAATGAAAAACTCAAAGGCAAAATACTCATCGTACGCGTTGTTAAGAAATATGGCTAAACCAGCAGCGAGGTGGAAAGACAAAACAGAATACCAACAACCAGCAACTCCAAGAAGCCTGTCTAAGCATTCTTATTATCCCTTAGAAATACTGATTTACTACAGTCTCAGATCAGGAAGAACGAGCAAAGATGCAGCATTTAGTATGGACCAGAGAGAAAACAGTTTCCTTGCAGACTTGGATTAATGAAAGCAGTTTATATGCACAAATAGTCTTCCATGATCTGTTGCATCAGAACCACCGCCCCCCCCAACCTTAAACTAGTATTCACAGGTCCTGCAATACTTTAGATAATAACACTCCAATTCCAAAATGGTTCTTACAGGAAGATTCAGTGCTGCTGCATCTACAGGCTGGAGAAATGGCCAGGAAAAGTTGTGCCTCCACATGGCTTTCATCACCACCCTCTGCAAGTACTGAAGTTGGTTTGTTTGGCAACCACTATTTTTGTTATTTATATATTCTGGTGGAGGAGGGTTAATGATAACAGAACGGTGTTGGCTTGGAACAGACATCTTTAACAAGTTTGTATGTCCACTTGCTCAAAGATCTTTATTATATATCTAACCTGGGGAAAAAAAAAGAAAAATAATTAGTATTCAGTGATGAATACTCTTTGTAGAGTGGCCTGCAGCCACAGGCATACCTTCATAGTTTAACCAAGATGCACTTGGTTTAGAGTGGATAATGAGATGTGCTGGACCACTAGAGCCTAGCAATACATCCTCTGCTTCCCCCCCACCCCCCGGATGGAGTCCTATAAAAGAAGTTTAACATGAAAAGCAGCTTTGCAGCACCCACCGCAAGTCTCACTTAGCACACAGCAATAACTATTACCTTCCTTGTGCACCTCAGCCGAGTCACCATGCAGAAGTCCTACAACCTCCAATAAAATGTTTTAGCATAAGTGTACTTTGAAACAGTGCTTTTCAAGTTTGTGTCTATTCACAACAGTATTTTCTGCCACTGTGCATCAGCTTCATTATGTACCAGAGGACTATAAAAGATTCATTCCCCTCACTGAACAGTTTCGGATCACTTAAAGAACACTGCAAGAAGCAACCGTGGTAATTGGTCTTTAGCCAGCGCAGCATTGCTGTGCTGGAGCAGAACATGCAGATACTTCGGAACGGGAGAGGCTCTGCTTTGGGGTGCATTACACCAGCACTAAGCTAGAAAAAAAACCTTTGCCAGGTGCAATTACAGAAGTTGCAGTCCTTGCACACCTTCTTAGTTCATCTTAGTTCTTGTGTTACTGTGAAGAGTCTCACTTCCTTCTCCCCGTTCAGACAAAAAAGCACTGTATTTTCTCATTCTGATGTTAGTTTCTTGGATTACCAATGTAACAGTTTATTTTTGTGTAACCATTTGATCAAGCATTTTGTATTCCGTTCTCGATTTGTCCTGCTTTCTGGAAAAAAAAAATCTGAGCCTGCTTTTCATCACAGTATGAAGTATTTAAGGAGTTAGAAAAAGTAATGAGCTAGATAGCTACTGTTACCAGCACACTATTAGAATAGTAACTATGCCCCAGTCTTACAACTGTAACATCCAATCAGATGTTACATATCAGACACCTTATATTTTCATCTTCGTTGTTTATTTCAGCATTCAAAAGCAAGCCTCTTCTCAAATAGCTCTTGAAGCTAAAGAACTGTTCTGATTTCTCCCCCGTGTGTTCAGTCTCGTCATTTGCAGAATGCAGATTTCTTCCATTGAACAGGACCGCCACAGAGGCAAAAGTTCTCTTTTTTTCTTAAATAAGAAAAACATCAAACCCGAGATGTTGATGCCAGGAGCAGTTCTGGGCTATGAGACAGCAACCTACACAGACACTACATCAGTGATAAAGATCACCTTGTTTTGAGGTCCACAGTAAAGGAGGCAGCAGAACCACTGTTATTACTCACGATACCGATTTCACGGGAAAGGACAATTTAAATACTTTAGGCATGGAGATTTGGTTTCAAATAACAAGCTGTGCTAATTTAAAATTGGAGAAAAATCATCCTCTGTCACCTGTGGCTTCTGATGAAATCAAATCTAGAACTGACTCTAAAGCAAATTTGGAAAATCTGAAGGGAACCTAGTTTTCCTGGAATAAGACACTCAGCTGCCAGGGTACGGTATGTGCAAAACAGCTTGCACTCCACAGACAGAGAAGATAGAATCTGCCTTGTGCTTAACAGTGTGCTAACTCTAAAGTTAGGCATTTCTCTGCTGCCAGCTTTTGCAAAGCTAGTTGATACAGTGGTAGGTATTGGAGTGTGCTGCAGTAGCGAAATTAGTCCTTCTTTACATTCCCTTAAAATACTGAAGTCCCAGCTACCTCTTTACAGGAACGTTAGCAGCTTTAAACTGTTAGCTATATATAGTTTTGGTCTCCAGTGCTGAGGCACTAACAATATAGCACAAAGCGTGTTGCATTTTTGTGGTTGTCAATCTTGCAGCAAACTATTTTCTCCTAGGGAGAGGCTGGTATGAGGCTAACCTGCTCTTTGTGACCACTTATTCCATACTTTCATTTGGAGATGCCTGTAGCTGGCCAGAGGGTACACAGCCACTTCTGAGTATTGAGAACAGCCTGACTGCTGTTCTTCCCTGCCTGCCTCCTGGCACGAGCCAGTGGCAAGCTCACCAGGCACTTGCTTTGATACAGTACCGCAGTTAAAGCATCCATATCCCTCTGCACAAGCAACATCCGTCTGTGTTCTAGGGATTGCTGCACACATTTACGGTTCACGTGCCTTGGAAAACAGCAATACATGCCTGATACAAAATGTGAATGCAAACCTGATTTTGATTACCAAGCACGCAGTCTCAGGCTTTGCGTGTCTTTTATTCAGAAGGAGACACACAAGCAGGTAGCAGTGTCCAAAACAAGAAAGGACCAGAACAGAAAGTTTTATGCTGAACATCGAATGTGGAAACCAAGTAAATTCCAAATACTGCTTTGACCTGTGTGCTCTAGCAAGAGGAGGAGGAGAGCTGTTATTACAGCCACAGAAGCTGTGACTTCCTTATCCTTTCCAGCACTACAAAGATTTTATAACACGCACATCTACATATTATCCTCCATTCTCTTCACCCTAGTGTGTCATATTTAAAGAAATATACACTGCAACCTCAAACAACATATAGCTGCATCCAGTCCCAAGAACAAGCAGATGCTTTGCTTATAAACCATGCTTATTATTACATGGCTTTTGTTACACAAACATGAGCTTACAGTAGAAGTTAAAACAAGCCAAAACAGCTTAAGTTGAGCTCCACACGTGTTACATATATATAAGAAGAGTACCTATAGCTTACACCACTGCACATCACGCTAATTGCTAACCTTTTCATCAACGTATATATATCTCAGAACGGAAAAATCCAGACACACAGAGGATCCGCCTCTCCTTAATTTACGGTGTGGAAACTACCTTCCATGCCAACAAAAGAGCTAAGACTGCATCTTCTTAAGGACAGACAAGGGATTATGCTTTGGTCATTTACTACCTCCCCCTCCACCCCAGCCTAGTCACAGAGCACTCTTCTGTAGCTTGAAATAAACCCCAAGTTCATACACTGAAGCAAAAGCACAATCAGATCACAGCCAGCTAGATTGATATTTTTCAAAGCACTCCTTCCCAGCCCCATATATCCTTGAGCTGCTGAGGCAGGTCTCAAAGGTCGAGCAGTCTCAAAGGAGAAGCCTTGAGTGGTTCCTTAAGGACTAGTTTGAAGTTTTTAGCTAATCTGATAGAGGCATGATTTTTACTTTAAGATTAAAAAGCAAATAATGCACAGGAATTACACCACTAGAGAAGCTCAGGCTCTTAGAAGAATATCACACCATATGAGAATCAAACCTTTTTTTTAAAAAAAATTATTTGCCACCACAGATAGCTTTCTAAAACCATGCATAAACTAGCCTACTAAAAAGGCAGCTGTTTCTCCTTGTTTTAGCTCAGCGTTATAGCTACCAGCATAGAACTTGTATCTATCTACCTTCTAGCCAGAAACTGCAGCTCAGAGAAATACTGGCATACTACATAGAGCAGCGTACAGTGTGCCAGGCTCTTCACATTAAGAACATTCCTTTCTTTGAGACTTTTCAACAGCATTTGTTGAGCTGATAGCAAATTACCACATACAAATTTTATAAGCAATATTGAACCCCCCCTGAAGTTGACATATTAAGGCCACCCAGAACAGAACACAGCCTTCTTACTCCAAGTAGCACAATCTTTTCTTTCAGAAAGACAGCTATCCCCTTACAGATAACCATAAAACAGCATCTCATTGTTTTTAGGACCTCTCCTGGGATACATCAAACAAATGTGAGCTATAGAGACAAACCATATAAATATTAGATCCTGAGAAATTATTGACTTACAGCTACTACCATAACCAACCAGCCTTATGCAACTCAAAACTGAACCGCCACCCTCAGAGCAGACCAGGCATCTCTTTACCTTAGTTTTAGGGAGAGCCACAACTCACTTCTTCCCCACCTGAACAGTGAAAGAAGAACAGAGCTTTAGAAGAAAAACAGAGAAGTTTCTATAACCTACTCTCTTCCTTGTTTTGCTCTCTAGCACTAACTCAGTCACACACCTGCAACCCTAACTAAAACCTGCCCTATCATTGGTTCTCATTGGAGAGTTATCAGTATGAAATAGAAACAGCTGCTAAGGGCTAAGACACACCAGATGGTTGTTAATGCCAGAACTATTCACTAGTTAGTCAACAAAATAAAGTAGAAAGATGCAAAAAAGTTGTGTGTTTCTACTTAGGTTTGGTTTGATTTTCTTAGCTTAGCTGTAAAGTCTTAAGATAATAGAAATTCTTATGTTTTATCAAGTATCCTGGCTCTTGCTGTGTTTTGGCATAAGAGGAATGCATAAATAGCTTGTCTGGTTAAGGGCTGTACAATATTCAAACCTTCCTTTGCTTTACAGATCCTTTACTTAAATTATAAAACAAATTACTAAGTTCATAGTTGCATAAAAATGAGGGCTAAGTGGAGTGGTTTCATAATAAATTTGATTTGTTGTTGTTGAAACTACACAGACTTGGAATTTAGCCAGCTTATTTTGAATTTTGGCTGTTGACTACACTTTGTTTCCCTCACTACACCTAAAAACTTCATCCGCAGCATGCTGTAGCATAAGGTAGCTCTGCAAAATCGAATTTGTATTTAATACGTTGTTCCATTCAGGTGCATGTGTCAACTTGGGACAAAACCTGCTTGGATTCTTAGCATGCAAGTTACTAATCTGAATGCCTGTTTCCCTCCCCCTGCCCCCCCAGCAAGATGTCCTGGCGACTGGACCAACTTTGGATGTCTTTGTTATGCTGGCAAAAGTACGTGTCCTGGTTCGGGCTGGGATAGAGCTAATTTTTTCTTCTTAGTAGCTAGAATAGTGCTGTGTTTTGGCTTCAATGTGGGATTTGTTATGAGAAGAATGCTGATAATCTGCTGATGTTTTTAGCTGTGGCAAAGAAATCAAGGACTTTTCAACTCCCTGTGTCTGGTTAGTGTGCAGGTGCCCCTGCTGAGAAGGAGCTGGGAGGGAGCATAGCCAGAGTAATGGACCCAAACTGGCCAATGGAATATTCCATATCGTATAATGTCACGACAGTATACAGATGAGGGTTAGCTTAGCTGGGAAGCTGGGCTCTCTCTTGCGTCAAACTGGCCAATGGAATATTCCATATCGTATAATGTCACGACAGTATACAGATGAGGGTTAGCTTAGCTGGGAAGCTGGGCTCTCTCTTGCGTGACTGAGGTTTTGGGATTTTCTCCCCCAGAATGCTGGGACTGGGCTTGGCTTCGGGCTGGCAGGTGGTGAGCAATTGCATTGTGCATTACTAATTTGTGTATCCTATTATTACTATTATTATCATTATTACCAATTTTATTTTATTCAGTTGTTAAATGGTTTTTTATTTTAACTTACAGGTTTTGTTACTTTTACACCTCCACTTCTCTCCCCGTTCCCTGGGGCAGGGGAAGGTGAAGGAGCAGATGTGTGGGTTTTGGCTGCTGGCCAGGTTCAATCCACTACAGGCTATTTTGGCGCACAATGTGGGGCTCAAAGGGTTGAGGTAACAACAGATCGGAGCAGAGCATGTTAAAATGCATTTGTACAAGTATTCATTGTCTTAGTTTAATAGTTGCTAGTCACAGTGTTGAATTACTGTCCCATAGACTTGTGGTGCTCATTCTTAGAGCTGTGTTGTGTAACCCCTCGCTTGGATATAATCCCTGTGCTGTTGCTTGTTGTTCCTGGGAGGAGGATCAAGGTTTTCGCTTTGATGTACTATGTAACACTGGTTTATGGTACAACAAAAATATTGGTCATGGGACTAATCCCGTACTTGTACTCAGCATTGTCATCACCTCTGTATTTCAGCAACTATCTGGTGGAGACTATTACTAGTTGCACCCATTACTTTTTCTCTTTGAAGAGCCAGTCTGTGGGGAAGACACCTTCCTTCACATTCCCATTCTGCGCCAGCCTAATTACAATAGCGTTTGAGAATTTTGAAGATTTTGAATATCCTTGTGATGTTGAAACCAGCATGATCCTATTGCTAGCCACCCTGGATGCGGTTCAGGCCTTGCTTAGACTTAAACGACTATTTAAGAGTACCACCCAGAGATCTGCCCGGAGGCATGGCATGTGGGAGAATGTGGGCAAGTATCTAGAGAACTTGGCACCTCCAAAGGTTTGGAACTTCACTCCCAAACCACTACAGGACCCTGACAGAGAGATGGAATATTTGAAAGGAAAATGCTGTGGCTCTTCCAAAGAGGCACAACTGGGCTTGGCTCTGGCCAGTATCTAGCAAACACTGCTTGATACTGTACAGCATCCTCAGAGGGTAGGGAGGGAAGACAGAACCACAGCCACTGCAGTCACTCCAACCCCCGCAACAGATGTTGAGGCCACTCCAACCCCTGTGACAGACAATGCAGCCATTCCAGCCCGTGCGACAGGCACTGCAGCTGAACCAGAGATTCAACCAGCGCTGCTATCAGTTGCCCCTGTACGAGAGGATATAAAAAATCAGTTAGCTTAGCAAGGATGGAGATGAAACAGGATCATCACAAGAACAGCAGAAAGAGGCAGAACCAGAGGTATTCACCCAATCCGTATCCCTGGGTGAGCAGCAAGATACCAGAAAATATTTCAGTCATTGTCCAGGCAAGCACAGTATCACCTGGCTGCACCAGTGCTGGGATAATGGAGCAAGCAGCTAGGAATTACAGTGTAAGGAAGCCAGCCAGCTGGGATCCCTGTTTAGGGAAGGGGGTGTGGACAAAGAAATTGGAAAAAAAAGACGCAAGACTTCAGCCTCTGGAGGCCATTTCTGTTGGGCATGAAGGAAAGGTATCTCTTCAAGGAAGATGCTGTATGCCAACCAGGGAATTGGACCACCACAGACAGAGGTGTCGAGTACTTGAGGGAATTAGCCCTGTGGGAGATGGTTAACCAGACACAGTGCACGGTTACCCACTGATCCAGACGAAGTCTGATGCACATGACGCGTGGTGGAAGGTTGTATGGAGCGCACCATCACTGCATACCCACTCACTGGCAGTAATGGACTGGGGAGATGAAAAAGTACGAAAAGTGGATGATGTGGCTCACCAGCTTCAGAGATGCAAAGAAAGTATCTCTTCTTCCCTCACTGCGAGCGTGGAGAAATTGCCAGACCTACTAGCTGAGAAAGCGTCCCGAGGGTTCCTGCGATTTGAGAGTAAGTCCTGCCTCCCACCTGTACAGACCAGTATCTCAGCTATTAGGAGTAAGCACGCCTTTTCTCAAGAGAGGGGATATAGAAGGTATGCACCATGGGGTGCCCTGTGGTTTTATCGGCATGACCATAGAGAGAACATGAGGAAGTAGGATGGAAGGAATACTGCTGTTTGACAGTTGACTGAATATGAGCCAGCCGTCTGCCCAGGTGGCCAATGGCCAGTGGCATCCTGGCTTGTATCAGCAATAGTGTGGCCAGCAGGAGGAGGGAAGTGATTGTCCCCCTGTACTCAGCACTGGTGAGGCCTCACCTTTAGTACTGTGTCCGGTTTTGGGCTCCTCACTTCAAGAAGGACATTGAGGTGCTGGAGCATGTCCAGAAGAGGGCAAGAAAGCTGTTGAAGGGTCTAGAGCACAAGCCTTAGAAAGAGCAGCTGAGGGAACTGGGGTTGTTTAGCCTGGAGGAGAGGAGGCTCAGGGGACACCTTATTGCTCTTGACAACTACCTGAAAGGAGGTTGTAGCGAGGTAGGGGTTGGTCTCTTCTCCCATGTGACAAGTGACAGGACTAGAAGAAATGGCCTTAAGTTGCACCAGAGGAAATTTAGGTTGGATATTAGGAAGAATTTCTTTACCAGAAGGGGGATTGTGAAGAAGGGTACCAGAATAGGGGTTGTGCAGCATTGGAACAGGCTGCCCAGAGAAGTGGAGGAATCCCCACCTCTGGAAGTGTTTAAGAGCCGTGTGTATGTGGTGCTGAGGGACATGGTTTAGGGACCCTGGCAGTAGCAGGGTGAATGGTTGGACTCGATGATCTTAAAGGTCTCTTCCAGCCGGCTGATTCTGTGATTCTGTGATACAGCTGAGAGAAAGGGGATATTTTTACTGGGATGGAAGCAATTCCTGTATTTGAAATGGAGCAAGTAACAGAAACCTTGTTCTATAAAGCAAGCATGGAATGGGGGAATCCTCTATAGGTGGGTCTTAAAGCTGGCTAAACTGAGCGATGTTCTTGCTAGAAGAATCTCTGCATGAAGTTTTGTTCCTATTGATGGGATTGGGCAGTGAGATGGGAAGAGTACTAGCAAAAATCCCAGTAGTGGCAAAAGAAAAGAGAAGATGTTGTCCATTAAACATAGTTGTTCGCTGTTTTATTCCACTTGCTGCCTTTAATTTCCGGATTGTAACTGCTTAATCCTCCTTTGAATATGTTTTTGTTTTGTAAAAATTTAAGTCAGCTGGATTTGTTAGGCTCTGCTGTGAATGGGGAAACACTATGTTTGAAAATTACAGTGGTTTGAAGTCACTTAGAAAACTGAGTTTTAAACAAATCGCTACCTTTGTGTATCTGCTGTTAAAGTAAGCTGAAAAAGAATAATTCTTGAGTAATTTAAATATGGTGTTGAAAAAAAGACTTGAAAAACATTTCAGTATCCCTTACTGGCTCTGCAGTTGTGGCACTTGCTACAAGTTCTGATTCTGGCTGTCTGTGACCTGTAGGCAGGTAGCTTCCAACGATACTTTCGGCTGTTCTCCCTGAAGTGATAACTGGGTAGAGAGGAGACAAGGACAACAGAAGAGTGCAAAGAGGTGGTCACCTCTGTGCTTTTATCCACACCCCGTATCTGCTATTTCCAAAACGTTCTTAGTGCCATCCACTCACATAAGAGATTAGAATGACATTCCTGACATGCTCCAGAAAATGAGTTTTTTACAAGTCTTGATAGGATGGCTGAGACGGAGTGGTATTTCCCTGGCAAAGTGACTGACAGTTTTCTCTTCCTGCAGTGGGTTAGGCTGCGTCTCTCTGAAGGTACCCTATTCAGTAAAGACTTTCAATCGCTTCTGTTTGGGAGACTGTAAGACAATGTCTGAGGTAGCAGCTTGAGACTCCATGCGTGTGGTGGGTATCATGGAAATAGATTGATGACTCTGTATTGTGTATTATATTTGAAATGATTCATTTAGAATGTTAAAGCAAGTATCACTGATCAGTCTTAAATGTCTACGAAGGTCGAAAGTGTATGTTGTGAGTGACATTTGACCTACTGACAGGACACTATCAGAGACGTTTGAAGGTCCTATAGGTGGAAGGTAAACTTCTAAATGCTGGCTAGGGAGATGTGAAATAGTGCATTATCTATTTCTTGTCATCTTTAAATATAAAATGGCATCTTGCTGCAGGGCATGTTTTTCAGTTGCTATGGATCACGTTAGCTGAGGTTTGCAAGTTTCATACATTCTGGTAAAAATTTCTCTTACAGATGCCATTTGTCCCTGAATCACAATGAACTCTTCCTGATTATAAACATCCATGTAAAAATTGTCTAGTGATAATAAACAATGCCAGTTGCACATGGGGTCATTATGTGTTGACAGCTGAGGTTCAGAAATTAAAAAATAGTATTATCAAAAAGAAATTCAGGCACCTAGTTTGAGCTAACGAGGCATTTGTTGTAGTTTTTTCAAACTGTGACTGGAATGACTGACTTTAATCTCCCTTTGTCACCAGCAACCATGGCTTATATCCCTCATAAAATGTTGAAGCTATGTCTTAAGTGTAGCTGGATTTTCAGCCTCCGTTCCTTATTGTTTCATTGTCTGACCCTATATATTCCACAGGAGATCATTTTCCAAGTCTGGTTTCTAGAGTTGCCATAGTGTGTGCCATCCAGAAGAAATTCTGCCTTATGAAAACCTCTTCCTGCCCCTGCTACACCTTTACCATGTATCACTTTGAAGTGATAAATGCAGTTTTGTCTTTTAATGGTCACATTTCCTTATTATTACTCCTAGACCAGCAGCAAGAGGCAAAGCAAAACTCTAAATTTGTTGTATACGTGATGTGACTTTAATACTGAATGTGCAGCCAACATGAAACTGGGAAGGAAAGGTCCCTGGTTGCAGGAGGAGGGAACAGGAAGAATGCACCAAGAAATCGATCTTTGTGGACAAAGGAGAGTGATTATAGTTGAGTAAGATCTTAGGGAGAAATGGGGATGAGTGAGGCTAGAAAATTTACAAATCAGATTCCTGATGCTTTTTTTTTTTCTTCTCCCTCACCCTGCACTTACCTTTTAGCACTTTCTCGGTTTAATCATATATGGAGAGCACTGTCCTAGATAGTAGTGTTAATTTGATGCATATGTTAAGAATTCACATTGATATATGCTTACTTTGTGGTTTTGGCTGTTACTCTGAGACTGCTGAATCAGCCTCATAACATATGAAATGCAAGAAAAATTAAAACCTTGTGAATGAAGACTTTGATTTGTTTTAGTTTGTTATAATTGGATGGTATTTCCCAAAGGCATTCACTTACAGCATGTTAATTCTGATCTCCCAGTGAGCATTTAAAGCATTGCTTCACACTGCGAATATTGTGTGACAGCACCATAACTATACAAGTAACAAATACTTCAAAAAACTGCGAGAAGCAGAGTAATGGGAACCAAAGCTCCCCACAAACAAAATGTCATTACAGGAGTCAGCCCAGCATCACAGCAAGACATAGAAATTGGAGTTGATGACTACTGCTTTAATTTATAGGCCATATCTGGCTCTCAAATACCACTGTAAATAACTCTACTAACTGTGGAATAACCCTTCCAACTTCCACAGAGTTGCCTTAGGTTTCTCTCAGGGTAAGTGATAGCCACGTGTCATTGCCCTATGCTATTCCTTTAACTCATTGTATAATTTCCCCCATAATTTGTAAGTATGTTCACCTGAGACTCTATGGCAGAGTACCCATGAAAGCTGTACAGGGAGATCTTTGGCCTGTACCGGAGATGACAAGTGAAAAAATTCATCCGTCCCAGAAAGCTGCACTGTTCCTGCTTCCTGCTGCCTTTCTCACCCATTACAGTGGGTAGAGGAGTCATCACTTGCTAGAGGAATCTCACACTTCATTAACTCAGCCTTCAGCTAGTGTCCAACCAAGGGACTGTTGCAGAATGATCCCCGATTGTGGCCATATTATATAATCAGCTGATGAGGATGGCAACTACCTATTTCTCTCCCTGAAATGCATTTTAAAACTCTTTCATTATGATTAAGTCAATCTTTCTGCCATTCAGCCAGTAAGACACTCCCTGTACCCCTGCTGCTGCTCCCCTGGTCCCAACCAGCCTGTGGATGAACAGTCTTCTCTGCCTTGCTCTAGCTTCTGGCACTTCATCTCACCAGAAACAAATGTGTTTCTCCAGCTGCTTTGCTCCCACTCAGCCTTATTATCCATTGGGTTGGTTAGGGATGTTCTTCTTGAATCTTCTAAGTTCTTTCTTTACTCATATTCCCTTCACTAATTACTGCCTCAAAATAGTTTCCATCTGGTCAGGCCTTCACTTGTGATGACCAGTTTGCTTCTGTGCTTCCAGAGATCATACCTGAGAGTGGATGTGGGGGCTGCTCTGCTTTGGAAGGGAGGGTATCCTGTGAGAGCTCCCATTCCTCTGTACACTGAGCATGAGAAGAAGCTCTCAGTTCCTGAAAGACCAGTGTGTGATCTCCCCTATACAGGACTTTAAGGCATTATTCTAGAGAGTTCAAGGACACATCAGTACTCTGTTCCATCTCATGACCTTCTTGGAATGTCTTCTTCAAATATATCAGGAAGGGACCTGTTCTTTTCTGGGAGGTCCTCTAATGTTTGCCTAATGCTGCAGTGTTAAGTCATAAATTACTGATCTAATTCTGTCATATAAAATACGTTAAATCAGTTAATTTGTAGTAGTTTGGACAGAATCTGTGGCAGTAATCTTGAAGTGCAGTTTTGGTGTGGTAGAGCTGTGGTCATATGATTGAGTCCAGAGAATTTGAGTGCCACTGCCATGTGTATTGAAAGGTTTGTATGCTCCCCACACCGCCAATCCCTTCATTATGTTATGTGAGAAACTGGGGGTGGAAAAGATGCATCCGCACCTTATCCGCATATTGAACTGATTTTGTTGAAGCTGTGTCCTTACACTGGTTCAAGTCCCGGAAAAAAACAATCAATTTCTGATTTAATAATGGTTTATTTCAGCATAATTTGAATTTTTAAACTCTCTTCAATGGTGGCTTTGTGCAAGCTGTGTTGACTCTTCACTGCAGACAGCTAGGAGGATGTGCGTGTCATTAAGTACCATTCCTTGGCCGAGACCTAGAAACTTTTTGAACTGCTCTAACACAGTTGCAAGCTATTATGTGTTCATACCCTTCACGATTTAAGCTGACCCGAAGCAGATCTGGCTAAAATGAATTTCAGCACAGTCATTTGCATTAATAAAGTTGTCTCAGTTATGCTTGAAATGTGAAACTTGAGTGATGATTCAGGTGTTACATCCCCCAGCTATGCGTCTGATCCCTTTGCAAGAGATTACCACCCTCACAGCAGAACTGCGTGAAATTTACACTTTTATGAGCTCTCATCCTTTCCAATCCCAGATCGTTCACCAGGTACCACTTGGAGATCCTTAACAAAGTACCCTGCTATGTGTGTCCTGATGGTGTCCTACACTGTTGCAATCTTCTACCAGTAGATGTCACCTCAGAACTGGTGGAAGTTTATTGTGTTTGTTTCAAGGTAATTAGAATATAGTGGTTTTGTGGCTTTGGCCTTGACTTTTAATATCACATTGCTTGTTCAGAACATCACAAAGCATGATGTCACTGTTTAGACATCCAACATATGACCAGTGTGACATTTGCACACTCAGTGACATTTGTAAAGGGGGAAGGAATTCAGACTGAGTAAATGTGTGATTCAAGAAAGCAAGCCAGTTATTCTGCTAGTTATTAAACTTTAAGGAAAGATTTTTGTAGATCAGACTCTAGTTCCAAGTCGACATACTTCTAGATTAAGCTAGTAACCCAGGGCAAAGGAACCGCTGTGGTGCAGAGGGCGGTAGTAATTTGTAGCAGCCTCTGTGCTGCCAGAAACAGAACTACTGGAGCATTTGGAGGAATGTCTGCCCCGGTAAACTGGCTACCCTTACGAGACAATGTGTGTGTCTGGGGCGGGTGGGGGATATGCTTAGTCTTCTCTGTTGGGATTTTTTTCTCTTTTTTCTTTTCTTAGAATTATAGAGCTATTTGCAGCTTGTATATGTTGCTGGAACATCATATGAGAGGAAAAATTTGACCATTGGTCTTTAGAATAGCGTGGCACTGTACATACGACCACCCACTGGAACGGGCAGGGATGTATTTCTCTATGTAGTGTGGAGGCAGGTGCTGTCATACTGTCCCTGCTGGCTTTATGGCATCTGCTCTCCAGGCTGACAGAAAGACTTACAACTCTTGGGACAAGTTCTTGCTTCAGTGTGTTCCTGTGTTTTGTGAGCAAGCATGTATGGGACAGTCATCTTACGTTCGGAAATCCCTGCTTCGGGGATAGAAGCATGGTATTGGGATATTTGTGCACTTTCCATACTGATGTAGCTATTTCTCCCTGGAGGACTTCTGGAGGACCCCAGGGATCTTGGTGCCTCAGCTGTGGAGCTATACTGAGGGTCTGTGGTACACTGTGAGAGCTTGATGCATCTTGCGAGGCGGTGACTCTAGCCCACCATCACATCTAACCTGACTCTTCCTGTTCCGCGGGTTCCTGAGCCCTGCCTGCTCAAATCTGCATTTTAGAAGTGGGTTGGTTGCTACTGCTTGCAGGCGAGTTGTTTATGCTGTGTGGTAGATGATTGGTGAAGTGAGTGGCATTTAGAAATGGTTTTTTCCCCCTTGAAATGCAGAAGGCACAGGGCACGGAGGCCAAGGACAGGTGTGTGAACGCTGCAGTTACTGTGCAGTTCTGAGGAGGAGCTGGGGCTTTGGGATGGGCTGAAGCTGTGTGGTTGCACATCCTGGAGAAACAACGCTGGGGCATCTAGGAACCAGACCATGGGGCTGAATGAGGAGCTGCCTCTCAACTGACAGGACCCTGAGCGCACCGACGGGCTGGGCGGCCCCTTCTCCTCCCCCGGGAGCGTGTTTGGCCGCCTGTGTTCGAGGCCGGCCCTGACACAGTGCAGCTGGGTAGCCTTGGAAGAGACTGCTATGAACAGAGCAGCGTGAGAAGGGGCTGTGAGGGGACTCCTCAGGATGTCCCTCTTTTGGCTCAGGCCCTCGCCCTTGCCTGAGCCGTGTGGCACATGTGCCTATGCCCGGCCATGTGCTGGCAGTCCTGACACTCGGCTGCCTCCCTGGCTTGGCCTGGGACCTGCCTCGTCACCACCAACGTGTCTGATGGTCACTGGACGATGAGCTGACGCTGTTACTGTTGTCAGACCCGCTCTGCTCACCTTGCCGGGGGGCTTTGGGGTGGGGGCCTCGCTCGTGAGGCCACCGCCACCGCTGGCCCTGCGCTCACCTTCCCTGCGGCTCCCTGCTCCCTGCACGCTGCTGCCCCGGCTGATCCGTGTTACGTGTGTTACAGGTTATAAACACATGTGTGAGTCAAGATTAAACTCGTGTTGGCAGTTCAGTTCCCTGTCCTAGTGCCACAGAGTCTGTAAAGTGATCAATGGTGTGTCTCCTCGAACTTAACGAAGGTGAGAAATAGCAGAGGGGTTTCAGAGATTGGGCGTTTTGAGCTGGTAAGGGTCTTGCAGATGGCAGACCTGCTCCCGCTCGGTCCTCTAAAAGGAGAAAACGGGTACATCGGTTCCAAGGGAATGTCATTCCTTGCTTTTGCAGGCTGTGGCCCAGCTCAGTGCTCAGTTGTGAATATTTCAGAATGCAATACGTTATATTACAATATATACAATTGTATACAATACAATATACTACATTCAGAGAAGTCAAGTTGCACAGTTGCGATGTCTTTAGGGGATTAACTGCCTGTCTGCTTAAAAAATGACTCCAGTGACATTGCCGCTTGCCATGTGTCATTACATGTGAGGTGTGGCGGGGAGAGGGGGCTTTCTCGCTGTTGCCATTGCTCCACAAATAGTACTTCTTTAACATCGAAGGGCCAGGCACAGCAGAACGGGCTGTAAATGTGTGACAGAGGCAAGAGGGTGATTTTGTTGAGCTGAGTGAAAAATGGTCAGGGCCATCAATTAGATTGAGCTAACAAACCTGGCACCTGTAGACCTAGAGGTATTTTCACATGAGGTGTTTCTAAGAGCCTGCTTGTTTACAGAGCTGATATGGGCAACCAGAGAGGGTCCGTTCATTACTGGGGCTGGACCAAGGCAGAGATGGAATTAAGAGATACCCTCCATACCTATATCCAAGTGACACAGGATGTGAGTTTCTGATGGTTTGAACAATTTTAATCCATTTGTAGTTAGATTCTACTACACAAGCATCACTTCATTTGTCACAGGCTTTATGGTGTCCCGGGTTCGGCATGGTTCGAACCACGACACATGGGATTATAGGTTTAGTGAGATTTTAAAGTGTTGTGGCCATAGGTTTTACAGGCTTAGTATAGCTTTATATTTTAGGTGATCGTGACATTTTGCAACTTTTTTTAAGCTTGGTAATGTGTTCCTTGATTCTTCTGCCTGTGCAGAACCCATGTAGCAATGTATTTTAAAAACAAACCAAATCATTAACTATGCAATCAAAGCCAAACCATTTTAAGCCTACTAGCTGATTGTTCATATACACAGTAAAGAACTCATGTGCAGTGTGAATTGAAATGATCTGTATGTTTATGTTCTCAAAACATCTAAAATACTTATAGTGGAATTATGTGAGTCACAAATAAGATTGCTGAAGGTCAGTCTCATTGGTAATGGCTATCATCTGAAGAACTCTTCCACTTCTTGGCCATCCCCAGACCTTAGCAGCTCCTATAACTGCTTGCATGAAGTGGCTTGAAGCTGAGCGCATGGATGCTGGTGCTTCAGAGCAGTGGCACTGGTGTTGAAGTTGGGAGAGAAGCTGCTATGAAGCTGTGTATGCAAGCTCTTGGCCCCAGACTGGCGAGTGATTTCATGAGCACAAGATCCTGCTCCTAGGACTCTGTCCTTCTGGAAGGAACCTGCTCTGCCGTTCCTGCCTGTGTATTCCGCATCCAATTCTGTGAAAAACTCATCCAAGGTCTGCTTGGCTTTCCAGCACTAAACACTCCTCTCTCTGTGCACATCAGCAGCAGCTCTTGCTGTTAGAGTCTACAGACACATTACGTTAAGAACAGTTTGATAATGTTAGAATTTGGCCTGGGAGTCTCTGTTACTCGTGCTGGTTCTAACTTTGTTTCAGGCCAGAGAAGTCCTGGAGAGTATAACAGTTGCTGAAATACCATAATGGAAAAAAGAACTAATATCTGAGGCCAGTGGGGATATTCCATCTCTCTGTGCCAAGAAGCCTGTGAAGGGAGCAGTGTATCAGCAAATGGAGAGGCTTAGTAAGTGACCAGAGCAGTTCTCGGGAGTTTGCCCTGTCCAGAAATCTGATAGACTGTTACTGCTCTTGCTCTGACAAATAATGCTGGGCAGCATTATGTTTGAAAGAGGAGAAATGATAATGCAGGGCTTCGCTGGGATGCAGATGCTTGCTATCAGAAGAGTGGCTTCTCTCCCTTCATCCTCTTGCCTCAGCTATTTTCTGCAGATAAATGAGGAAGGATAAGCAGTGCGGACATACAGCTTTATACAGCTCTGTTCATGCCATAGTAATTGTTCTTTGCTGCTGGGAAATGCTTATCGCTGTATCAGTGTGGTGATACGTGACTTTTGCATGGGTTGAGGTGTTGTGTTAACTAAAACTACAGTCCACAGTGAGGGAATGAGGCACCTCACATGGGAGGATGGAGTCCTCGCTGAATCCCGCTCTTGCAGCTAGGACTGCCCCGACTTCTGCATGCCCTTGGCCACTGCCTGAAGCTGAGCAATTGATACAGAGACAGCTTTGAAGGTGGCAAAGGAGAACAGACTACTCTGTTGAGTAGTTGAGACTGCAGCCTATGTGCTAATACTTCTGACCTAGCTCCGAGAGCTGAAGCGTCTTTAGCTGCAATGGGCAGGGGGGTCTGGCGTGTTTCTGGGGGTGAGAGAGATGTGAATAAACATCTGGACTTGGAGACTCGTGTACAATGAATAATGAGCAGAGAGAAGGGAAGAGGGTTTTGGTACAACCTTTCTTTTAACTGATGCTAAATTGAATGTTCAGTAACACGATACAATAATATTTAAATAAATGCAGAGGGCTAGTCCCTCCACAGGGTGTGTGCAGAAGCTTCTGTATGATTCTCTGAATCCAGTAAGGAATTGCAATGTGCATATGTGGTTTTATACATGGGAGGGTCAAAATACATTAAAATAATCTTAAAAAAAATGTTGAGTCTTTGTGAGGGAGAAGGAAGCTGAAGGCAAGTTGTAGATGGGAAAACTGACTTTAGTTTTTGAGACAGACGGCTGGCTGGAGTCTGTGTTTTAGCTTAAACGAGGTTAGCTTAAATACAGTTTGAGACTGCAACAGCAGAGCATATCTATCTATCTATCTTTTGTTTATTATTATCTAGTGTTTTGAATTTTTAAACCTCTTTTTCAACATATTTAGAATTCCTATTTCATTGTCACAAGACACTACATTTTGTGCTATGTATTTGGCTGTATTGCATCTGCGAGGGTTACAAAAAAGGCACTATATGTGCATTACTGCTGTACCTTTGTATTTATCTACATGCCAAGATTAATCCAAGACGTGGTAATGTTTTGCCTTAGAGCAATTGTACCAATGAACCTTAACCCTAATCTTAAGAGACTTACTCTCTGTTCCTGTGACAGTTTGTTTATTCTTCACTTCAGGGCCCCTTTTGAGCTAAAACAGCCATTAAAAGCAAATTGTTCTGGACAGCTTTTCTGCCTCTGAGGAGCAAAAACTCTGCAACTTGTTTTCTATACCTTTTCCAGGTGATTCCTTCAAACACAAATCCACTGTAGTATCCATCCAGCACTAGAATATTCTAAATGCGGGTAAATAATGCGTCTCATTAACGTTGTGACCTCTCAGCATTCTCTATTTGTAACAGTTGCTGCTTGCAGGGGATTAATCCCACTGTACTTTGTGTACTTGCCATTGTGCATACAATGTGTTCAATATCCATACGGGAGGAAAAAATTGCATCCAGGTACTTCGTGTATTTTCAGTTATTTGTGTAGGTTCTTGTGCTGTGTGAGTGGCAGATGAAATTATAACTGTTTTGTATCAGAATGTTGAGGGTTTAGTCCCAAGATAGATATAAACCCCTGTAATTCGTTGGAGGGTGTAAGTGCTCTGTGGTTCTTCATGTATTTGATTAAACCAATTAATCAACTTAAAAATTATTTAAAAGAATCAATAATCTCAGAAAGTGACTGAAAATATATCCCTGTATTAAGCAGGAAATATTTTTTTTTACTTAATCATAAACAAAGATATTATCTGTGAAAGGTAAAAGAACAGAAATGGAAAATGATTGTTTGTCTGTAGTACAGTGGAGATGTCAAGGGAAAAATGCAGCACTTCAGCTGCTGTTGAAGTTATTAAGAGCTGGATCAAACCTAGCATTTCTTACAGCTCTCGTGAGGCACCTCAGCTCTTGACTTCACTAATCAAGAATTAAATCTGAATAATTACGAACTATATCTTTCTATTCACTGTAGAAGAAATAACTCCCAGGTAGATTTAACTTGGTAAAACTTGCTTTAGTAAACCTTTTTATACCTTACATTATTTCAGGTCCTTCTATACTGTTTCTTCTTATAGGAGAACTATTGAAATGGAGATAAAGGTCATTTTATGAATATGAAACTATTTGTTTTAGAATTATATCTAAAATGAAAAGAAATTAATCAGACATGAAGGTATCAATCTTTATCAAGAAAAAAATATCAAGCTGACAGTGCAAATAGATTTATAGTAGAATAATAAATCATTTCCTGCCCTTTTAAAAACATATTTTGTTGAATTGCAGTTGCAACACAATTTACAAATTGCTGGAAAGGAGAGAGATTTTTTGTTCGTTTATTTGTTTGCATTTTCACAGATATTTTTTGTTCTTTGTTGCTGCCACAGAAGAGAGACGGCAGTTGTTTCTGTAGTATGGTAAGTGTTCTTCCTTTCTGTGTGCATAATCCTAACATAACTGATACATTGTGTGGGCTAGAATGAAGAAACTATATTATAAATGTATAGATGAAATATTTATGCAATTGCTGATTTTTTTATTAGAAGTATTAACTGTAATTGAAGTTTCTATCCTGTCCCCTCTACTTCTACTTATCAGAAATTATGAACTAGGAAAATATGAACAAGTGAAAATCTGATTTAGTGTTTCATATTGCATCTCATTAATTTTGATGCTGCATAATTGTAAATTTTACAGTAATAATTCCAAACAAATGTATTTATAGGCAGTTTAATAGATAGATTGAGGAGCTGAAGTACAGTCTTACAGAATTCTTAAGATATTCTGTGAAAACTTTGTACTACATGCATTAATAGTAAATTTTGACAAATATTCAGTGTTGATGGATGAGATAAATAGAGCTGGGAATGAGCTTCAGTACAGCTGCAGCAGTTTGTAAATACAAGAAGCCGAAACCAAGGATTTCCGGAGAATAAGCACCTGCTCATCAGCTATGGTACCAAGAAAAATGAAACACTGAGAGAAATCTTAGACTGGTTTTTCTGTGAAAATCTGCTTAAGTTCAGGTATTGTTGTCCTGTAGTGAAGATCTGAGGACCTAACCTGATTTTACAACATGAAGAAATCTTTTCTTGTATGATTTTAGACAGAATATGTAAATTTCTCAGGTGATGCTTGGTTAGCTGTGGTTTTCAGCAAAATTATGTTCGAACATAAATAATTCTTATAGTTCATAAAATATGAATAAAAGCCTGCTTGATACTTTCTTTTTTGGAGACTCATGAGAAACGTAAATTGAATGATGTTGCTGAAGTTCTTTGGAAGAGATATTCTGTAAAATTTTTAACATGCCACATACTTTCCCCTTAATTTTAAATAGTTTTGATTCTTTCACTGTTCTCTTATTATTAATTTTTTTTTCAAATGCCAGTCCTCAGTTGTTCAAAGTTTCCAACAAGAGCTATTGGACTTAACCTCAGTGCTGAAAAAATACCGTAGATAACTAAGCTGTGCCATGATGCATCTCGTCTTTTACAAAGTAGTAGCAAATGTTGATAAGTTAGAGCAGGATGGGCTATTCACTTTATCTTACAAAACACCGTGAATAAGATACTCATGAAACTGAAATGTTTTGCCTGCAAAATTGAAAGGAAGTTTTTTCATACAGTGCATATTTTTCTTAGGGAAATCCTTATTTCAGGATACTGTTTGCTATCTAGGGCTTAGTGGGATCTGGAAAAGTTGACAATGAAAAAAACTCAACAAAACAGAACTAAAACCCAGGCTTGCTCATATTTGACATACTGTTAAGTAAAGAATTAAGTATTATAGAAAAGGGATAAGTTCTTACGCTACTAACTCAGGGGGTCTAGAAGAACCTTCACCTAAGGCAGATGTGACCTAACTACTTCTTGCAAAACTCCTTGAAGTTTTATGAAACAGCTGTGGCCCAGGACAAAGCTCTGTTCTGGCTGAACCACACGCCTGATGCAGGACAATTGTTACGCCTCCATTCCTATGGCGGTACTTCCCCCACGATGCAGAATGAGGTACTCGCAGCGCCCTGACACCTACTAGTTTTAGGGTGACTTGTCACATGTGCAAAGAAGGCAGCTTCTTACATCGCACCAGGCGAGAGACATCCAGTTAACCCTGTACAGCACAGGAGCTTGTAGAAGCACCGAGAGTTAAAAACCGCTGCTGCAGTTTTGGAGACATAAATGTAGCCTGAGTACATCAGGTACACAGGCTCTGCTGACTCCCACATGGCTGGTGAGGAGCAGGAGCTTTCATTCCTCCTGCCAGGAGGCCTGTGTCCTGCCGGAGAAACAGGGTACTGCCAGGTACATCTTGCCGCAGTGACTGCTTAGGAGCGGGGAAAGGGAGTATTGGGCCACCTCCTGCTAACCAGTGCCATGGGGGGCTGTGAGACTTCAGGGGTGCTTCTCCTTTCCTTATTTGCTCCCCTTCCAGCAAACCTTGGTGACGGCCACAACTGATGCTTCCAGGCACTCTCTAGCGTCTTTTTGCTGGTAGAAAATGCTGGTTGGCATCCTAATGAAAATCCAGATGATGTAATCAAATTGTCCCTTGTTGATCCTGAAGTGCATGTGGTAACAAATCTCTTCTGTGGAGACACACTGTAAACTATTTCTTTTTCATGTGTAAAGGAAATACGTCACATCCAATGTGCTCCTGCTTTACGTCAGAGGTTGTTACACCGTTACACTAAGAGTTTTCTCACTCTTAAAGGTGAAGAACCAGAATGAAGATCAAATGTTGATTTTAATTCATACAAGTAGTTCCTATTAAACAGCTTCTATGAATGAGACTATCTGAAATTGAAACCTTGAAAGTGCTTCACAGTAATAAGGTATTCAGCACCTTAATATTTACTGCTGAGATACAATTAATTATATATTATGCTATTTACTGTGAAAGAAAGATGGATACACTTAAACATAAACTCTTCTTGATATATACGATCTGCCCAACCTGGATGCTTTTTCTCTTTTCGGCAGTGAATTTCACACATTCCAAGTGAAAACTCCTATCTTTCCTCATTACTGTGGCATGTCTGAATCCAGGTATCTCTCTTACAATGCTGGATGTGGTTTTACTTGCTTTATTATTCGCATTTCAAATAGTTTTGTGGTGGTGATTTGAACCTACAAGGAGACATCCCATCTCTAAAGTAATAGCAAAATCATAGGAAAAGCTGAGTATGATAAGAAAAAATTAGGGCCCTTTTACCCCCTTTGCCCCTCCTTGCCCCCAGGGCTGAAGTTGGCTGAGCCACAACCAGTTCAGTCAAGAAGTTTGTTTACAGTCTTGTGCAAGGGGCTTTTATTCTGCACATGTTACAAATAACAGCTTTGGACTAATAGGAAGATCCTAGAACATTACTCTGACATCTGTAAGTCATTACTGGAAGTTACATTCCTGGTTGAAGATCCCTCCAACTCTCCCCTCCTCCCCGATCTCTGCTGGCAAAAAAGCCAGCCCCTGATGTTTGAAGAAACTGGTTCTGGTATCTCTTGTAGTAGCTATGTGGATAATTCTTATCGTAGAAGTCCAATCTCTCTGCTTTGTATCAGCAATGGCTTAACTAAATGACAATTACTGTGGTGATAGAAAAATCCCTTCACTGCGTGAGAGCAAATTGTCTGGTGACCACAGTTCACAGCTGAAGTTTACAGGCTCTTTAATCCGAAGTAGCCTGACTCAGTCACGCTCACTTGTGTCAAATAATGTATGCATTTTCCTAATAGGCAGCGCTAGCAGTTCTGGGGCCTTGGCTGAGTAATGCAGTATTCCACAAAATAGTATGTACTTTTTTTCTTTGCTTATGTTGGCCTGAGTCTCATCTTTGAGTCTTGGTCTTTGGCAAGTATTTGTTTGCTAGGACCACTAGGAGATCTGAACTTAAGTGAACTGAAAGAGTGAGGGGTTCCAACTTGCATCTCTCCAGGCAGATGACCTCACTACAGCTTTAGTCAACACAACACAGACACTCAAGCGATTTCATTAACTCTGAGGGGAACGACTTAGTAACTTATTGGTAAACGCATCAGTAATTCATTGAACTGGGGCTTGATGAACATGTGCTTTATGGATAAAGTTCCCCATAAAGTCACTGGCAAAGGTGGGTTAGATGAAACCCTTCATCAGAGTACCAGAATAATCCATGGACCATTCTGGGATGCAGAACAAACACAAGTTCATTCTAAAAGTAGTAAAGTAAAACCCCTTTTGAAAGTTGGGTGGGGTTTTTTTTGACATGAAGGATACAGAAAAGAGAGCAATGTAATTAGATATTATAATGAAAATGTTCTGTGAAATTTCTCAAATTAGCTGACAATTTTTGAAAGCTCTTCTGTCAGACCCATAAATCAGATTGATAATTGTTTTTTTTTTAATTGGAAGAAAAAATATGTAAGTTTAATCTGACCAGTTTTAGTGTATGCAGAAAGCATGTGTGGTAGATCAATGTGAAAGACCTGCAGACAATTTGTATATGCGATTGATTGTGTCTCTTTTCATACATGCTAACTTTAAAATCAAAGTGACCGCACACTTCTATAGTTGGTCAAAATACAATTCAAAAAATTACAGATAATTTTGAATGTTTTCAAAATAATGCTTATTCTTTTGAACATGTTACAAGGATGTAAGAAAGCAGAAAAAGGGGAGAGGTATAAAAAGATTGCCTGCATTTACATAGCTGACAACGGACTTGTATAACGCTTTCCTTTCTAGTGTGTGATAAGCCCCATGTGCAATACCCCTGTTTGTTGGCAGATGGAAGATGGGAGCAGAGGGAAGTGTTCCTCATTTAAATGGCTCTGCTTTCTTTTTTAAATAATAACCAAGGAATAAGGTAACCTTTTACTGTGCTTGGCTATATGTCCTTTGTTGCTTAAAATTGCTCTGAGCGTATTAACAGTATAGCACAGCATTCAAATAATATCATTCGTGGTGGGTGTGGGAGGGAAGACCTCGTAGCTGGGTTTGGGAATATCTGCCATGGGAAAACTCTTATGAAATAACTGTTACTTCGCGCAGTGTGGTCCAATCCAAATGCTCACCATTTACTCATCAGATATTTTTCATGAGCCTTGCGGATAAGGTATCTGTGGGGATTGATTTAGCTGTGTTCAGAAAACTAAGCTCTCACCAGGGAAGAGGGAATCACTCCACCTTGCTTTCAATTTGGTGGCAGAATATTAACAAGGGGAGTGTTAGTCTCTGGAGCTTCCTCCTAGCCTTTAACACATCAGATTCGTATTAGCAATATTTATTATCTAGAAGAGTGACTCAGTGTCAGCTGTTTTCAATTTTTGCTTATAGCACCCTGGAGAAAAAGAAGTATATAACAATTTACATTTTCATATCTACATTTTATTGCAGTGGTCGCAATACCATAGTAACTGTTGCTTTGCAGATTCACTTTTGACAGCATTTGATTCTTTGCCATAGGGGAGGTGGTTAAAGGGCTTGCTCATGGTAAGAACTGATAAACCTGCAATTCTGAATAATTAAGTACTCCTGTTTTGTTGAAAGAATTTAAGCAGGAAACATTTGTCTTCATTTAAAGAAAGCCAAATATTTACAAAAATAAATAAAATATTCAGTCCTTTATTTTGCTTCGGGACTTGCTTCATGCATAATGTGTATCCATATTATATTCAACAGCATGTGCGATGTGTAAAGACACTTTTACAACTTCTACAGCTGTTGACCACATGTGTGGCTGCATGGGGAAAACAAGTATGAGCTAATAACGTCCGCAGCTTATGCCCCTATGAGACATGGATATGGTTACAGTAAAATGTACATATAGGTGTTGTTAATAAAATGCTAATAGTTACCAAGGAATAAGTTTTGAGTAGTACAACAAAAGTATGTTTCAAAAACTACATGCAGAACAAGAAAATGCGACTAAACAGTTCAATATGTTGGTTTGGACATTTTATTACCCACAGAAATTCAACAAATACACAAAACCCAACATGGGCTTTAGTTTTACTACCTAGGATAGGAATTACTCTCAAACATTAACTGCATTTCTTGTAATTAGAAAAGAGAGTGGCGCAGTTATATTTTTGTCTGTCTTTTGCTAATGAGAACCAACAGGTCCCAACTAATGCTAACTTAGCCTTTCTGCTGGATGGCCAGCTTAATTTGTTGCCATCACACTTTTTTACATAAAAGGTGAAAGAAATTATGTTTTATCAGAGAAAACACTCTCGGTTTTGAGTAAAAAAAAAAGGAAAAAGAAAAAAAGTGTTCTCATACCTATGCTAAATAAGTCTCATGAGTGTATGTGGGATTTATTATGCAGCTGTTAAGAAATTACCTTTGTAAACCCTTCTGCATTAAAGAGAATTTGCTATCTTTTGTATTTCTAATACTGCAACTTTGGACCCAAAGAATTCAGCCTCTTTCTCTTCAGAGATATAAATTCCATCCCATACAATGAAATAGGAGTGTGGTTGAATATTTTTACCTTGAAGAAGTAAAAGCATTTAAGAAATAAGCGTAAGACAGGGTCGCCCCTGGTATATCTGCCTCGCACATATATGTGGGTGGATATGTAAGGTTCCAAGTGTAATGGAAGAGTCATTTGTGTTTCATTTGAGAGGAGAAAGAGGACTGGGGAGAAGGATTCTACAATCCCTTCATGGACAGTCAGTGAAGATCCCCCTAGCAGAGGGCCAGCACAAAGCCTGGACACCACATGGAGTCAAAATAGGAATACGGAAGGGCAGAGCAGTACAGAGAAGCTGTTTTCCTGCATTGGCATAGATTTCAACCCTTAGAAGCAGTGATCTAAAAATGTTTTGTGAATTTGAATTCACTTTGAGTGTGAACATCTTAGTATCTGATGCACCTACTTGGCAGGCAGCACGTGCTGTCAGTGCCCTGCAGTATCTCGTCTGTAAGTTCTTTTGGCCCTTGTGGGTCCTTGTAGAGCAGTTAGATTAAAATGGTGTCCTGTGCAGTATGTGGGATGTGCCTACTTCAGCATTTTATGTTGGATCAGGAGCAGGCTTTGGAAATGAACCTCCTGGTCTTTCCCACATGTGGGGCTTTGTTTCACAAGATGGTTTGCAGACTCAGAGGACACAAATGGGATTCCTCCCGGGTGAAATTAAACTGTGACCCAGGATCTTACATGCTCCAACAACTAATGGACATGCAGTCCACTCTGGAATTGGTTGGAAATAACTCCCCATAAACTGTGTGTAGTGTAGACATCAGACTTTCCGCCCATACGGTTTTGTTCTGTAGACCCTTTCCTATTGTACTGTGCTATTTGTTAGTAGAGAGATACCCACAGTCTGATCATTAACACATCTTGCTGTTTTTAAAGAATGATTATGGGAATCTGTTCTTGCATCTCCTTTTCCTTCTGGAATTAATTACTGTTCATTAACAAAGTGGTTGGTCTGTTTCATGGGAGAAGCGGGATGAGATACATGGAGGCCAGCCAATGTTCTTTAGCATGAGGCCTTTCTCACCCTCACAGTGATAGTTTTGTGGCTCACACATGAGGAACAATTTTCAGTATGGTTAACTATTTTGCTTCTGTTGCCTCGCTATCAAAATACCTGGACATTTTAATATATCTATCTATCTATCTAACATGAAAAAATACGTTCTCTTTATCTGTGAGATAACAAAGAGGTCTCTGGTTTATAGAGTTTCCTGTCCGTCTGTGTGTACTCGGATGTATCAGTACGTTTTCTGGATTACGTAAATGTTATCCTTCCAGGTTTTAAAAAGCATATGTTGTGTAGAAATGATTTGTGGGTTTTTTTTCTCTCCTTTCTCCTCTCTCCATTTTCCTTTTTCATTTTCTTTTCCCCAAAGAGCAACTGAATGAAACAAATGAAGAATCAAAAATAAAAAGAAAGCTCATAATGTTTCTTTCTCAGTAATTTTGGTCCCTTACACCCTATGCAAGTTGAATTTTTTAGGTATATTTTGGCTAGTTCAGAAAAGCATGGATTTTTCAGTATAAGCTTTGAAACCTCCTGCATTGCTATGGTGGACAACTACCATGTCAGCCTGTAAATAGCTCAGAAAAAAGATTTTGGTGCAGATGGAACTCCCAGTCCTCAAGATAAAATTAATCCTTAAGGCAGCAGCAACATTGAAGACTTGAATAGCAAATTTACTGGATGCGTAAACTTATGATCTCTGCTAGAAGTATAACTTGCCTTTGGTTGTTTCTTTTTGTCCATGGTTTTCAACAGCGCTGAGTGTGGAATTTTTTTGTCTGTTTGATAAACTTCAGATGATTCAACAGATGCACAGCTCACACGTGCACGAGGAGTGTAACCCACTTCTTTTATACAAAAGGTTCTTGGCCCTGTGATATAGCAGGGCCTGGGTTGCCCCTGCTTTTAACAATTTCCATCTGATAACATTGGGGGCCCTGGCTCTGACGTACTTAGAGTGCTGGCGTCCTTCACCTCATTATCGCTTTCATATTTGACATTGCCAGTTCTGTGGAACAAATAATTCAGAAATACATAAAATTCTTGTTAAATTGTGCAAGGCAGGGAATGCTGGTGGGTTACACGAAGCAGCTGTGAGAATTACCAAAGCCTGTGATTGGGCCCTTAGTGAGGAATCTTAATGGCAATACAGCTAGTGAGTATGCTCTGGACTGCGTATGAACTGATATTTCACAGTTCTGCCTTTGGATCAGTGCTGTGCTTGGTGTCGTCAGTCGGTTTGTTTCAAGGTGCTTTCAGCTGCTTTCAGCTTATCTGTGTGGACTTCTGCGTTGTGCAGTCAAGAGACACAGGAATTGGAAAGACCACTCTTTTCTTTAAAGGTTTGGTAAAGAAGCAGAGAGGATTTTGGGTTGTTCTTCTTCCTCTCTTTTCTCAAGACCTCTCAAACTTTTGTGTGTGTGCAAAGGAAAAAGAAACTCGCATTCAGATTTTTTAATGTGTGAATGGCAACAAAAAAAAAGGATTTTGATAGCAATTCACACACATCTATACTAAATAATTGATACTTTATCAACCAATACGACATGAAAGTCTTTGTTACTGGTTGAGGGTCCGAGGTATCCA
>NW_010410947.1:13027-16705 GCF_000710305.1 Buceros rhinoceros silvestris | reverse complement strand
TCCTGCTTATCTCCAGCTGCTAAATCTAAACTAGGACACATTGACACCTATTGACTTTTGCCACGTCTTCAGTTGTTGTAGCCACAGAGTCACTGAGAAAACACAAGCAGGAGGAGTAAGAGTCCACAAGGCAAGCTGTAGGAAAATGTCTTCTGCCCTCTGTAAGCAAATAAAGAGAGACATACCTAGAAAACTGTATAGTACATTACAGTCAAGAAGTACTGTGGGCAAGGCAGGATTATCATTTGCTACTGCATGCTAAATTTGAGTCTCTATGGAGGGAGCATTCTAATATACTAAGCAGGCGAGTCACAGATATGACAACAGCTCAATGAAAATTTTAGATTAACTTTCTGTATTACATAAAAGAGTAACTATCAAAAGGCCCATTCACTGCATCAAGTCAGGAGCAAAAACAAACCACAACTGATCATAAAAGGCTTTCTTGACATTGCCGCACCACACCATCATATCTGGAGCTGTCATCAAGGCCTCAGAATAGCTCTGAACCCTACAATGCTTACAGTTTACCAAAGAAAATAAGGGCAGGCGATCAGGTTCTTGCAACAATTTAACATCCATCAGCAAATATATCCAGAATAATCTAGAAAAATTAACACACCTTGGAAAAATGCAAAAATGACTGCAGCATTATTATGTGTTAGCGTCACTGCACCAACTTCAGGGAGGCTTACAGCAATGTAAAAATAGGGAGGAACAGTGGCCATCAAGAACAAGATATCTAAATACCTTGTACAGAATCACCACATACTGAATCAAAAACCTCTGATCTACTCCAGATTCTGCCTTTAGACTTAGGAGAGCTTCCAGTTACCAAAAGCTAGGATCTTGAAAGCTACCACAAAATAACTCAATGCACCAGTTTTCTCTTCACCTGAAGATGGATGGCTCCTGTCAAATGATCCAGTAGCGATGGGGCAGGTGGGAGCCCAGCTAGTTTCCTTAAAGAAGGAAGCGTGACATTCTGATTTTAATAGCCTATTGTCCCTCTCCTGTGGTGGATTTCAACTCATCCTGGGAAAATTGGAACATTTAGCTCATTTATATGCCGTTGATTACTGTTGTGTATAATCAGCAATAAAGCCTGCTATCCCAGAGCATGGCATGTGTCTAAAAGCAGGGCAATTTCTAGCAATGTTTGCTACTATTTCTGACAAATCTGCAAGTCTGTTGTAAACCCCCAGTCATATTGGCAACCACTGATGTCCAGAGATCTCTGTCTCAAGTGCAGTGGTATAAAGAACGATAAAAAAACACACGAGGAGAGAAGAGAAAAGCCTGAATAGGAATACAGGCAGTTACTGTATGCATCCTACTCATTCAGTGCATGGTGTTTTCCTACCGACAGAAGAACAAAGACTTTCCCTGATAAATTCCCAGCTGGGTCCACATTAATGCAGCATTTTCTTGTTACACTGCTGTAGCTGAAGCTCGCCCTGCCTTCCCTTTCTCTCTTCAGCTAACTAGGACAAAACAGGATTATCAAATACAAATACAGATCTGCATGTGCTATCTCTCAAAGCCAGCATCTTTCAGTCTTGTCTTCTCGAACAAGCTTAGAAAAATCCTTGTCATACCAAAAGCACAAACCTATCCGAATACCACTGCTGGAAAAGGAAGCAAACTTCAGACACTCCATCTCCCTCTGAGTCCTAGCAAAGAGCTCTAACAAGCCTGCTGTCAGGAATGGTGCTTTGGGCAGGAAAAGGCAGGGAGACTCAGGTGAAGTCTTTGGCAAGGCTACTTCATGCATGCTGGTGATACTCCTTCCCCAAACACAGCCCTTCTGTTGCAGAGAGCCTTTCACATTTGCTGTCTTTACAGGGGCTGCCCTCCAGCTCACCATACCACACAGCTCCTCACCCAGGCCACCACGGCCACATGCAGCAGCTGGGTGACCTCAGCTTGGTATCGGGCAAATCTCTTCCTCTCTCCTCCACTTGCCACACTTCAAGTTCTTTGCTCACGGGCTGAGCCCTCCATCTCACATCTGTTCCTCACACTCCAAATGCTGCTGATATTGCAGTCAGTGGCCCAGCAACACTTTTAGAAAAGGTACCAGCCGTCTGAGTTTCTATTTCTGAATATTTGCAAATTTGGACATCGGTTATACTCAGCAATGAGTTTTATTTGAGATAGCAAGAGACAAAGTCTTCGTCCTTTGTTCAAACTTATTTTATAAGACAGTGGAACTGCTTTGCTACAAAACTAGGGCCATAAGCATCGGCCAGTAATGCTTGTGCCTTAATCGAGCCAAGCAGTAAATAATTGCCTTTTGCATTACCAGTGTTTAGTATTCCTGGGAGAGGAGTGGAAATTATTTAAATATTGCATAAACACTTTCATTTTTTTTTAGGCTACATTTTAGGTTTCTCTTGCTAGTGTTCTGGAGTTTTTTAGCTTATAGATTATACTGAGACCAAATCTTCAGGCTTTCCTCTATAGCCGTATAAGTTTTATCAGAAAGGAAGCAGTGTTATTCACTTCATTAGAGATCTCCAAGGCCTTCAGGTTTCAACAGACCTCAGAGACCTCAGGTCATTAAAGATACATTAACCGTAGTCTTCCCTGTTCCTTCACCACCATGTTGCCTAAGTAAGCCAGAAAGGTACAGGAGATAAAACATACCATGACTTCTGCAAATCAGGCCAGAGTGCCTGTTTGAACTAGGCAAAAGTCTAGAGCCGGGGAGTGTCTGAGGGGAGCTTCTTGAAAGGAAGCATCCGTATGATAAACTAGACACAGCCAACATAAGTCTCACAATTTATTCTACTCCCCACTGAACACAGGGTCACTCTTCTCCCACCTCTATATGGCTATGGCAGTATGGCAGTGGCATGCAGTGGAGGCAGACACAAAGGGAAATTCATAAACCAAAGTTGCTCAGAGACATCTAGATGGACAACTGGAGAGCTGCTAATTCACCTGATGTTTCTTCCTCTGTGCCTTATAAATAAAATCCAGCATCAAATATAGCCTTGAGCATTAAGATTAATTTATTTAAATAGGGATTAAAAGGAAAATGTTGAATGGCTACATAAAGTCTGAGATCCCAAATAGTTCCTTGTTCTTTTCCTTTAAATGTTGTAAGGAACAATGATTTAATTTTATTTAGAGCTTTGAAGGTGAGGAGTGTTTGGTAATTATGAAATACATTTCTTTCTTGTGCTAATTTCCAGGTCCTTTATAGTTAGTCTGTCCTGGTATGACCCTAGCCAGGTGCAGCTATATCATTCCATTCAATTCTGTATCTTATCTGCTCCTAGACTGTTATTTTGAAATAACCAAATCTTAACCAATTTGGAGAGTCTTCTCACTACTGCAAGAGTTACAGGTGTGGAGTCTTACAAACAAAACTTGCCTGCTTGCTGCTTCTATTCACTCATGCCAGTGATTTTCATGCTTATATGGAAACAATGTGATTTTACAGCAGATTCAGGTGAAGGTAAAGCCAGTAGAACAGTTAACAAGATGAGAGGAGGGTAAAAGACAGACACTGTTGTACACCAGCCCAGCAAAATTCCTAAAACAGGGACTTCCAATCTGACTGTGCAGTTTCTGTAATGCACAGTTACTCATCTAGCAGTTCAGGCTCTAAGGGATACAGCCATAGTGGGTTAACACATTACCACTCCCAGTTGTTTCATCTTCCTGCTG
>NW_010410947.1:0-12938 GCF_000710305.1 Buceros rhinoceros silvestris | reverse complement strand
GCTGAATCTCTGGGAAGAGCACAGGAGGCTGTGGGGTGTAATGGCAGCCCCAGTTCACAGCGCTGTAGCTTGATGCACACGCATTTTGAGCAGGAGCATGAGCTGGTGGCCCTGCAACTGCAGTAACTGATGTATGAAAACTGACGTATGTTCCCACTGGTTGTCTGTGTTACTGGGTTAATCTCCATCAAAAGTAGGAGGCTTGCAGCCAGGAGGGTCACGTAATGGTCTGACCTAATTTACCTATGAACCTTCTGCCAAGAGCAGGAACAGAAACTCTAGGAAGAAAAGTTGAGGAACTTATCTCAATTTCTAGGCTGTATACACATGTCTTCTAAGTCTTCTAGAAAAACTCAGCCAAATTCATTGCTGCGAGCATCTGGCAATAGTAAGTCAGGCTGAAATCTTGCACCATAGTGCCACTTATGGTCGTATGCAAGGAAAATCGCATACCAAGCAAACACAGCAACAAATTTCCACTAGAGTACTTGGGTAAGGGTAAAACAGGAGGTGGGATGCATGGGGTCAGCTTGCACTGTGCCATTGAGGGGTGTTCAGTGGCAAGATGCCGAATATGTCCCAAATTCACCTCTCACAAAGCAGGATTGAACTATAGAAGCCAGTCTTCAGTAAGAACTCTATATTCAGTGCTAGAGAGTTGAGAGCTCAGCATCAGCCACAGCATCAAGCTCAAATACAATTTTTAAGAGATCTTACAGTGCATTGATTGTTTTCAGGAGCCAAAGACTTGCCTCTTTTTACGAGTAGTTGCTTGAGATTTAGAACTGTCTAGAGAGAAACTTTAGTCAAAGTCCTGCTCACAGGCACCTTCATGCAAGCTGTAAATATGTCACAGCTCAAGCCCTTCTCACTAGATATACAGACACACACACACAAAATTTGTCCTTTTCCCTTCCCAGTAAGCAGATTTTCACTGATAAACCTCAACATGTTTGCAAAATTTTCAGCAACATTTCAAGTGTTGGTAAGATATCAAAGATGAACTGGAAAAGCAAAATGCTGCAACCAGTTGAAGAGTTTCTAGCTTTATTTATGGAAGACGGAGCAGATTGAAGGAAGTGGGTGGAGGGAAGTCTAGGAACATACAGTACTGTGCACTATGAAAAGTTTCACAGAAGTGGAAGGCTGAAGGGCAACCCCACGTATTTTAGAGATTTAATGGTAAATGTTGTTGCTCTGCACATATGAAAGACATAATATGTATTTTTTTCCAGACTAACCAGCTCATTTCAGATAGAGGATAACAAGGAAGAGTAAGTATTAAACCTCCATAAGAGACACACAGTGATTCACAGTTGTGTGTCTGAGAGGAAACACAAAAATGGCGATTGCCTTGAGTGCCTTTGCCACTCTGGCACATTACCTTAGTTCATAGTGTACAGCTGAATTTATAGACCTCTTCCCTTACCAAGGGCTAAAACCCCACTACTTTCCTTAATTTCCTTTCAGCAGCAACCTTTCTGCCTACATGATTTGGAATCCAGACTCTCTGGTACCACAGCTTTAGCCACACAGCCATATTTTCAATTGATTGCCACACTTTCGGGAGGCCCACACGTAGACCACAACAGCTAAGATGTTTGATTGCCAAGTCATAACCTGAATTTCCACAGGGGGATGGTGAGAAAACTGGAGTTGCTTTTGCCAGTGAAAAAGTTTAAATTTCTCAGCAACAGAGTAACAACAAAAAAATTGAAGTGCTCTAATTCACAAATTTGACTGAAATTTCTCATGTGAGTGCTTCCTCTCTGAGGACCAGAATTCTCTGGATACACCAGAGTACTATGCTGCATCACTAGCTGTGAAGAAGACGACACTCATGGCTACAATGCACTGTGAGATATGTCATCCGGCAAAAGAGCTCAACCCAGAGATAAAAACAAGCAGGCATGAGACATCCAACCTAAACTAGCCCTGAGGTCAGGTTCATTGTAAGAAGTCCAATGCTTTCCAGAGAAGCTTAATTTCATGAGCATCCCCTTACCATCCAAACAGCTATTGATGAAAAATTTTGAAAAATGCAATTCCTAGTCCTAATAGCATGGTTTAATTCGTTGACTAAAACAGAGCCTAGTCTCTTTGAAAAGAGATTTTTGTGTATGTTGCACTGTCATTTTTGACCATAGCTCCCTCCAGAAATTACAGAGTCAACATTTTTAGTCATTTGACAACCAGCAATGTTTGTAGGCGTCAATGCCCAAGTTGCTCTGAATCTGAGCAGCTGCTTCCTGAACCTTATCATTACACCACACACAAAATAGAAATGAGAGGGGCTCTTGCAGAAGTCCAGAGGAAAGCGGAAACCAAGCCCTGAGAGGTGGTAGAGACCAGAGAGGAAGCAGGCATAACAGTCCTGGAGAAAAGATAACTTTGACATGCTTCCCAGATGGAGCAGGAAACTGCTCTCCTACCTAATTGCAACAGCTTCTGAAGTTGCAGTAACAAAGTGAGAACTGACAGGAATACGGAAAGAGAGAAAAGACAGCCCTCTGACTCTTGCCACGCTTGAGCTGTTAAAAAACTCCATGCACTAACTTTTTGACCTATCATGCAACCACAGAGACTGTTTCAGTGGTATGGAGGAGAAAATCCATCACGGGGAGACAGAGCTGTGGGAAATACCAGCGCCTTTTATCTCAGTCCTTCAAACAGTTTAAACAGTTATTTTAATTTCCCAGACTTAGGAGATCCTTTTGGACCAGACTGATAATCCATGAGCTTGCAGAGCTTGGATTAGTTAGAGCCCCAGCTCCTCCCAGCACTCCCATTCATTTCATGCTCCCCTCTAAGCAACCAGGCTTTGATTACCCAGGTTTGGTCCCTGTCAGCTGCTTCATCTGTGGGACACTGGTGCAAAAATAGTGTCAGACTATGAGTTATACAATTTTCTTTACATTTTTCAACTTTTCATCCCACTTCAGGGTTTAGTTTCCCAATCAGCCTAGCCAAGCCATCTTGTGATACAAATGGATTAAAAACCACCATCATAACCAATTGCTCATCTGTGCTGAGGAGGGAGTGGCAATGCACATGGCAAGAGCAGCTGTTCTAAGACCTCACTGTTGAATGAATATTGACTACCCACCACTGCTGGGACCTCGCTTTCCCTGAACTTGGCTCATTTTCCCACACAGTATGTTTTAGCCACATATAGGATATCATCTGAATGTGCTTCAACTTGAAGTGGCAGGAAGGACAGAAGTAGCTATTAAACACTGTTTGAGTACATTTTGGAGAATTTTTAAGGAACATGTAATCTGGGTTTTATAACTCTTCTATATTTTATTGTAGTCAACATTTCATCAAAAAACCAACTCGTTACCCACTGCTTTCTGTCTCCAAAGAGATCCTCAGCAAGACTTCGCTTTCAGCGTTGACCATTGTTCTGATATCACAACCCACACTTGTAATGTCAGAGCTGCAACGGTCCTAAGTAAGTGAATTGCTATTTTTTCATGTCCTAAACAGGTAATTCATGTGTGAGTGCTGGTATTAAGATGTAAGCAAGGGTGACAACCTCCTATAAAATATGGATAGGCTTAATTTCTCAGAAATTTCAAAACCTGTGCAAGGTTACAGAAATGTCAGTTCTATTATCAGCCTGCCTCAGACTACATATGTCACCCTAAGCAGGTCATATCAGCCCTCAGCCCCTATTCCTCTCCTAGCCTTCATTCATACATATGGATAAACAAGGTGGGGGCTCCTCTAGAGTTTGTCTTCACAGTTGAGTCTTCTGGGGAGAGTCCTTTTGAGACAGCCACTGCACCCTCACTCTTGTGTCAGCACAAGCAGCGCTTGCCGAATTGACAACGCTGACCCTTGCAGGTAGGAGACTAAAGGGTCTCCCCCAGGAACAAGGTGGGGGGACCTCTCTGCTCTTCTTGGGCATGCAGAGAAATGTTCTGGAGAAGTTCTAGCCTGAGGCAACACAGTCATGCCATCAGCTTGTCACTTGTGCTAGCTGAAATTATGCCCTTCGGCACTTGACTGATCAACATAAAAGGTCAAAAGCAGAACCACATTTGAGCTAATGGGCTGAGTGCACAAGTTAATGTTAGCCATAGCTTGCTTTGTGATCCTTGTGCAGTAAAGCCACATTCTTGCAACCCTGTTGGCTCCAAGCTTGCCTAGAACCTCTGCTACTGGAGTATAAATATGAGAGCACTGCTATATGCTCCTGGTGCTGAAAAATAAGTTGTGTGCCAAGTGTCTCTTAGCACTTGGGAATGCTTCCTTGAATGCAGATGGTCTCCCTCTTGGGATACGTGCTGCCCTTTTGACTGGGGAACATCATATTTTTGGTAACTGAAAAGTAAAACAAGCCTACAAAATCACGTTGCAGGTGTTTGCAAATACTTTCCCAACAACTCAAAGTAAAGGACCTCTCTGTAAATCGAGTAGCCTCACTGGATGTATCGACGTCAGCAGGCCAGGCACAGGCAGGCAGCCTCCCAGAACTGCTGTGCTGGTCCCTGGCACAGGTTTGGCTTGGGCCAGCTACTATTTTCCCAGGCAGCAGGTACAGGCCAGAGGCTGCTCCCAGGAGCCCTCTGGATATGGCCCCTCTGCTAGGGACAGTAGGAAAGAAAGTTTAGATGTATGGACAAAAGATTTACTATGCCAGTTGCCTTCAGAGTCAGAGAATGGTCATGGGCACAGTTAATTTAATAATAAAGATATATGCTATTGTGCCCCCTGTTATATACCACAAGGGACTTAGAGGCCTGTTCCTGAAACATGGATTTCTGTTTCAGAAGTTCTCAGTGAAAGGAGAATGTTCAATGACTTAAACAGCAGGAGGGAAAATAGATTCTTTTAAAAAATAAAGTAGTAAAGCTCATCACACTTGCACTTTCTCTGAGCTCTCCTGCTTTGTCTGTAGGACACGGCTCCAAGGAACTGTACTTTAAAGTAAAAAAAAATGGAAAGACCTTCTTAACCTACTCAGATACTTTGTGAGCCGCGTTTCTTTTTAAGTTTTTCTTTTTTTTTTTTTTTTTTTTTTTTTGTGGGAAGGAGAAAGGAGGCAATTTAGGCAGCACTCTCAAGCGTTCGATGGTTACTGAATACTCCAAGCAGGATGCACCTGCAGTGCTATTGAACACACCAATAAATTGTAATGTTTTGTTTACTTCATCAGCATGTTAAGTAAGAAAGACTGAGACATTTTAATTTCAGAGCCTGTCTTTTCCCATAACCTGTTTGCTTAATTTTCTTTTAATCACAGAATATTGCACACAAAGGAGATTCCAAATCCATAAAAAATAACTGTGGTAATGTGATCCCATCCAACAGCAGAAAGGTTCATGAGCCCTCTTTACAGCCACATGGTTGACATGTCAGCAAGAAGGATGACAAAAATTTCTGTAACAGAAATGGTTGAGCAAACAAAAAAGCCATTCTGAACATGTTCTTCACTATTAAACAAGTAACACTTCCTTTCCTTAAAGGCAGTCCTTAGCTCACTTTAAGAGGAATTATGTTTGAATAAGGATATTTGGACCAAGATACTATTTGATACTTTCTGTGGTTTTCATCTTGTTTCTGAAGCAGACTTGCACTAGCTGGTTTACAGTGGCATTAGCTGCCTCCAGAAAGCAGGCATCTGGGTTCAGCTAGGACAGTGTTAATTTCCACAGCCAGGATAGCCAGACGGATACCATAGTAACATCATGCCCTGTATATATATGTGTGTGTACATATACATATATATATATATATATATAAGGAAAGCCTAAGTAGGCAGTGGGACATTTCAACCAGCCACAGGGCATGGTGCCACTGAGCACGGTGGCCCCAAGGCTCAGCGTGGTGGTGGTAAGCAGTGCATTGTTTTCCTCTCTCTGTGTTGTTTCAAGTATACCCACAGATCTACTGAAAAACTGTCTCGTTCTGGTGGAGTTCTAAATAACATTCTTTAAAGAATGCATTAAGGAGAAGTAGAGTCAGTCCCAATCAGAGCAAAAAACACTGTTCACACATTGAGCCACGAAGCCAAAAGCTCCCTGGGGTTTCCAAGTCCCTTAATCTTAAATTGACGGGTGATTGTTTCTACTAATTGAAGTACATTATGATACAAAACGATAGTTGGTTGTTTACATAATAATATATATCTCCATTTAGTAGCATCCCCTAGTTAGTGCAAGGGCCTCTGCCACGCACTTTTAAATACACATCGTCTCGCTAAGTATCTGTTTTTATTTAGTAACTAGGTCACAGTAGGAAAGAAGTGGATTTTCTCAGACTAAGGTGCAAACTGAAAATGTGGTATTTGTTAATTAGTTGACATTTGATTCTAACTCATGTTCTAGGACACAGAATTGAGCTGGAGACCAATCTGGAGCAATTCCATGTAGCCACAATTTACCATATTAGCACAGCTGTAAATCTGACCTAATACCTCAGAAAAAAGGACAGCACTGTGAATAGCCAAGTAAACAGCCTAGCAAAGGTACAAATGAGCAGACAGCCCCTTCAGCTGAGCATGCAGAGCCCTTTTTCCTCTGTTTTATGGGCAACATTTCCAACATCTGGCCAAACCTGACCTGTGTTGTAGTTCCACACAGAAATTGCTTGCCTTCCAAAAGGAGACCAAAAACTGCTTGTTCCTCCCTCTCCCAAAACAAGACAGAATGTAGCTCTGCTACAGGCTTTGTTGGTCAACTGACTCCTGTGGACAAGGAGAGCAGAAATTACAAGGAAAAGAGACTTGCAAGAGCCAGATATGGTAAAGTCTTGTGTGTTTGGGGTTGTTTTATTTTTCATTGCTCTCTTATAATGCTACAGTTTTGCCACGACTGGAAATACTTAATATAGCTGAAAGAGATGACATTACTCATAATCATATAGTATTTACTATTTATGTTAAGCAAAGATCATATCTGGCATTGCTCATTGGGACTTTTAAACAGGAGTCCAAGATCTTTTTATCTTTTTCTTAGGGCTATATGCCTGTTGAGAAGTTGTTAGCTCAAAGGTTGCAAGGAAATGGGCCGCTCTCCATTTAAGAACAATAACAACAAAACTGCTTAATTTTTTGTGGTATGACATGAACTCAGCTCTTCCTCTTTTTTAATAGAAAGTGCTGATTACTCCCTATTTCCACCAAAGAAAACAGTTACATAAGATTTAACAGATTTCCCAATGCAATCACTAAAATCAGACAAAAAGACCTATCAGGATAATATTCAGCAATGCATCATCCACAACTTGCAGGCTTGGAATGAAGCTTCCTGACAATAAATAGTTGCATCCTCTGCAAGTTCGCAAATTTTCTTTCAGAATGAACTGATAAAGGCGGCATCAGAGCACTTGCACGATTCCTTTTGCACACTCCCAAACCATGGAGAAAACCCACCTTGCTTCGCACCTTCATTCTTTACATTATAGCATCTTTCGGTAGGTGTTACAGTGAGCAACTTTCTAAAATCGTATTTGTGAATAAAAGTAGAGAACATAACATGAATTACAGAACTCGGTATCGCATTGAGAGTTTAAGAGTTCTGAGTTCTGAGAAAGCAGTTACACCACAAAGCCGGGTCTTCGGGCTGATATACAGTATCACTTGCATAGCCCCTTAACTGCACTTTTTCCTCTGCAGTAAAGAGAGCGGACGTTTCTCACCTGGCTGTGCATTTATATACATTTTTCTCACTCGACTATACATCTATAGCTGGCAGTTACTCAGATCATTCCTGCATCCCTAAAACTCACAGGAGTTACATGTCAGATGCATGGGTGAAAGATCATGTCCTAGAAGAACCCCAACACGAAGCATTTAAGTTCTAAAATGGTTTAAAACATATAAAAGCGAAGAGGTGGGTGCAGAAGTACTGGTCTTTATATAGTACAAGAATGTGAGGACATAAAAGATTTTCAGTGTAAGGATGATTCCAGAAAGGAGTGAGAATTTCATTATAAGTGTTTTGTCAGAAATGAGAGGCATCTTCATGATAAATGATAACTAGTAACTTGAAGTAACCTCAGGATGTTCTTACACATTTGAAAGCTCTGCTTCTGACTGGAAGCTGCTAGAGGCCTGCTCACTGGCAGGGGAAAGGACTGTGTTACTTTCGGCAGAAACAACAGTGAAAAGCTGCCTTAACAAATACAATAATGTCACCTTGAATCAGTGGTACTCCAGAAATGTTTTCCAGGATGCCCTGCAGAAATCACCTTCACTTAAGTCTTTAAAAAAAAGGGCTGAAAATGGAAGATGGATCAAAATCATGTTACTGATGACAGCATGCTTGACAGATACCATAACTTACCAGTGGACCACTAAAGCCATATGGGAATTTCTAATAGGAAAAATGCACTCGTGATTTATGCTGCTCCCAACGTTCATACTTTTTTTTCAACTACATCTGGGCTTGCTCTGAAAAAGATCACAGAATTCTTTCAATGAGCTAGGCTTAGTGTTTCTGACAGCTACACTTTAACAGTCTTTCAATGAAAGAATGTAAAAATGTATGAATATACAGAGAAAAATGTGTATGGAGGATGCTTTGATAAAATACAGTGCTTAATGCCTTGGAGAGTGATTACACTTCTGGAATTATAGGAGAAATCCTCATGTGAGAGGAACATTGATCGGGCTTTGAAAAGCCTGATCCAACAGGCACAGGCACTGAGGAGATTGCCATGGCCCAAAGGGAATATGAATGATATAATTTAGAAGATCTATGGATCCACGCTATTTCCTGGCAGGTCTCAACTAACTAAAAATGAAAGCTGTTCTTGCTTTCCCATCAGGACATACTTTCAAAGCAGCATAGTCCTTTGTCTCCCACCATTGTTGAAGCAAGGAAGGTCACAAAAGTTTTCCAGAGGTCTGGTTACAGAACAGTTGAGGTTGGAAAGGTCCTCTGAAGGTCATTTAGTACAACTCCCACCTGCTTAAGCAGGGCCACTTCCTACCCATTGCCCAGGACCATGTCCAGGCAGTTTTGAGTATAACCAAGAATGGAGACTGCACAACCTCTCTGGGCATCCTCTGCCAATGCTCAGTCACCCTCACAGTAAAAAAACACCACCACCAACAACAAAAAAAAGTCTTTCCTAATGTTCAGAAGAACACTCCTGTGTTTCAGCTTGTGCCCATTGCCTCCGGTCCTGTCACTGGGCGCCACTGGAAAGAGCACATATGGATGTGCTCTCTCCTAATCTTTCTGTTCTCCAGGCTGAACAGTTCCAGCTACCTCACCATCTCCTCACTGGAGAGATGTTCCTGTCTTGGTCCCTTAATCAAGTCAGTGGCCCTTCACTGGACTCTCTCCAGCAGCTCCATATGATTAATAACTGTGAACCACTGCAAGACCCAGGTTAGAAAGAGCTAAATAAAGGCAATGTTGAAACATAAAGCAGTAAATGTGGACCTCAAGCTGGATACACGGCACCTAGCTCCACAGTTGGAGACTCCCTAAAAGACAGCACAGCCCATCAGAGTGATTCCATTGATTACCGAGCAAAGGCATAGTTACCACATAGCAAAGCAAATACGGAAAACTTCTCAGAGAGGGCTGAGGCAGAGACCTGAGACTGCATTCATCTAGCTCTCATGTAATCCTTACTTTGTCACAGCCAAGAGGGGGGAAAAAATAGCTTCTACCCACACTGAAGGAGATTTCAGAAGCATTTGAGAAACAAATTTATGGTCTGATGACTCCTACTTAATTTTAAAATATAGGCTTTGCAAGAGCTTGAATGCTGCATCTGTATGTTTAGATTCTGGATGGCTTTCCAGCAGGCTAGGTAAGACCCTAATGAGGTATTAGGATCAATCATTAGGCATTAGTGATCCAAGAGGAGTTTCCATGTCCCTGTGGAGAATGACTTTGGGGAAGGGTGATTGTTCAAGCCCAGTTTCCTCTCCACTCACTTCTGCTGCTATCCAAAGTTTTCTAGACTTAAAGTTGACTGAAGGAGAGACAAGGCTTATGTGCAACACCGTTCCATGGTCCACACCACCCTGAGGGGGCTCAGCACACATCAACGCACACACAGCTCGAGGGAGTCACTCATCACTCAAAGTCAGGCAGTCTGCAGTGCCTTTGACTCCCATTTAGACTCTACTGAAGTTGTGCACTGACAAGTGGGCTGTACTGTATTTTTTAAATCCTTGAGTCAACACTCTCTGCAGCAGAGATGTGTCAGACTCCAGGGCTCTTGCTTCATGCACAGAAGCAAGCAGTGATGATGGTTGCTCTTGGAAAAGGAAAGACTTCTTGGTGTCCAGGTGGGGTATCCAGGGATGCAGAAGGGAATTAGTACAGTAGGAGTGCTACAGCATAGTTGATCAGTTTGAGAGTGACAAGTCAAAAAATACTTATTCTATTCTGTTTTGGTATTAGGTTTTTCAGGGCAACACTGAGTTCTGTATCTTCTCCCCCTCGCAGGATCATCAGAGCATAATGTTTAACAAACTGCTCGTTAATGGAAAGGTATAGAGCCTTCATAGTGGCTCAGGAATGTTGAGGTTTCTTCTATTCTTTTCTTAGTTTATCTTGTAGTCATGATTCTTTCATATATGTTTGTTACAAGGCATTGGCTAACATTTCATTACATGTGAGGGAAAGACCTTCAGTGGACTCTTTTCCAAGCCAGATACCTACTGCATGCTAGGATGGACCATATGACATAAACATGTTACAAACCTTTTGTCCAAAATTTCACAAGAAGCTTTGAACCAGCACAGTGAGACTGGACTAAAACAACTCTCTAGAAGTGACAAGCATCAAGATGCCAGCACATAATCATATAAACATGATGAAACACTTACTCCTCTGTCACTGCCAAAGTAAAGAATATTTCATGACACCTACAAAAGAGAATCCTTAAACAGTTCTTAGGCTTTTTCACAACTTGTGGAGGGCAAGTTGTGCAAGAAATTCTTAAACACTGAAATATCTACAAATTTTATTTTCAGTCACATCTCTAGTTTGGTCCAGCAAGCTATGAAAAAGTAGGAGGAACTGCAGAACAACTTGCTAATTCTGTCCCTTAATGCCAGAGTTGCCCTTTCTTCAACAGCAAAGAGCAAGCATGCCTCCCAATTAGGGAGATGAGGATTGGAAGGTGGAACTCCTGGGCTCTTTTCCAGTCACCGACACAGCCTGTGATGGCTTTAGTATATCATGCAACTTCTTGGTGCGCACTCCCTCAGCAGTGAGGTAGACATGTTCTTATTACTTTAAGGTCACTTTAGGCAGGCAGTCAGAAGTCCACAACTACAGAAACACTCAGCCCAGATTGTTCTTTCTTAAAAGTTTCCAAAATAGTATAGTTCAGCTATTGCATCTGCAGGTGTTGAACAGGGAGTTGCAAGCCTCATGCTAAGGGTCTTGCGTCTGGCAATTCCCCTCCACTTTCATTCCTCGTTTGCAGGATGCCTGCTGACATAGGAATACCTACCTGCTTGTGCAAAGTCCCTCCTCCACTCAAACAGGGGCTGCAGGTCCTCCTTTAGCTCAGGCTCTGCCCTGCTTTTTCTATGAGGCAACACACATCCTGACATTTCTCTGACAAGGCTGTGTATAGAGCACTTTGCAGTTCCCTAATGTTTGTTACCGGAGCACTTTGAACTGCAATTACAAAAGGACATCTACAATCAGCTCCTTCACATGCTGCATGTCTAACCACCCATCACCATTTTTGCTTTTCAGAACACCTCTGCTCTGAGGAAGGACAAGTCACACTGGGAATCAAAGAAATCTCACAGGTAAGTTGGTCACAGCTGGGCTCCCAAGCAGAAGGACCTTCCGGATGAGGTGTTACAATTACATCATCATATTGATTCAAAGAACGCCAATATAAAACTCAATAGCCAACGTGACTATTAAGCAGCTATTCTTTATTTGTGGATCTGGACACACAGGGAGATATCTCCTGCCTTTCTGTGTGTGCTTTCAAAGAGCTCTATGGCTTTATTTATACTATTAACTACTCCATATGTATTATCTTTCTAGGAATTAATATGAATATTCTAATCATTCCAAGAACTATTAAGAATATTATAATTACTTCCCCAAATTCATTTACACAGCCCATCCCCTCCTTGGGCATGCGCAGTGTCATCTGGTGGTCGTGAGTTGGGGTCTTTCGGAGGAAGGCTCAAAATCTTCATCTCAGTTGTACTTTTCACCCCCTGTCCTGACGCATGCTCTCTTGCGTTTTCCCGATGTAGCACGTTCCTTTTTCATGTTTTGTCTTCTTTATCTTGCTTAGGACTCTTCTTCCCTGATTAAAGACTGCCCGTTTTACTCAGTCAATCCTGCTTTCCAAAGATGAGGCCTTCATTCATGACTAACTGGCTCCTGCCTTCACATTGTTTATAATTAACTGGTTCCTGCTATCATATTTCAAGCTCCCCAAGCTCGCACACTGGATCTGTTAGTGTTTACATGATGACACTTCTCAATATGAAATTAAGTGTCTTTGCTTAAAGCATTGGAGAGCCACCATTATCCAGAGACAGACAAGTCTTAGGATAGGTAATCCCCTCTACTAGCACAAAGTCACACAGTCACACAGTCATGCAGTGCTGGGGAAAGGAGGAGTTTGGGGTTTTTGCCCTCTTTTTGGAAGTTGTTGTGGTTTAGTATTTTGGCTCCAGGGCAGGGGGGCTGCCCCCACCCCTTGTCTGGGTGCAAAAGGAGCTTTAAGGCCTTAAGTTGCGTCAGGGAAAATTTAGGTTGGATATCAGGAAAAATTTATTTCCACAGAGGGTCATTAAGCACTGGAACAGGCGGCCCAGGGAGGTGGTGGAGTCGCCATCCCTGGAGGGGTTTAACAGACGTGTGGAGGTGGTGCTGGGGACACGGTTTAGGGTCCTGGCAGTGCAGGGTGGACAGCTGAACTCGGTGATCTTAAAGGTCTCTTTATCCAGATGGTTCTGTGTGATTCTGTACGTGTCT
>NW_010410946.1:82978-97393 GCF_000710305.1 Buceros rhinoceros silvestris | reverse complement strand
TTTTTTTTTTTTTTTGGCTTTTTTTTCTCTTATTAATTAAATATTGGTGCATCAGAGCCCGGAGGATAACTGCAGGCAGTATCTATAGATGCTGTAATTGACTCAATCTTAAAACACAATGACAAAGATGCAGCAGAAGAGATGCCATTTTACATTTTGCAGCTGAAATATTGTCATCTTTCCCCAGTCGCATGCATAAATATTGCTGTGCAGCAGAAAGATTGAGTGACTGACACACAGATACTTCCTCAGACAGCATGAGAGATAGGGAGTTCTTGGGTCTTCTGACATTCAGAGTCTTGTACTGCTCACTTTTTATTTGTTTCCCTCTGTAGATTTTTAGTCTCATGAAAATACTCTTACATGTTGATTTCGGTAGTAATAAAACACCGTGAAAAAAAAAATGTTCTGTTCTCACAAGGTGGTTTTTGCTCATTTGTTTGGAGATGCTGACAATTTTAATAACGACAACAAAATTATTAATATGTCCCCAGATGGATTGCTTTCCTTGTTGTCTTATTTTAAATGTGTAACTTCTCCTGTAAAGAAAAATCTTCAGTTCCTTTTTCCAGTGATATTCTATGTTTGGTTTAGATTTAGATAGTTATTATCAAGAATCCCCTGAAAATTGCATCCTATGATTTGATACCAGTTAATCAAGACTCTGTACATTCCTGTGCCATTCTCACAGTGTTAGTCAGCTCATCAAATTTGGACAGGAAAAATCTAGCAGTCCTGAGGATGATTGTTTGATTCCTCTGTGCCAAGAGAAAAACAAACTGGCAGGATCTCACTTGCACTGATGGATCAGAATGTGAGAGCAGGAACTTGCTATCCATCTAAAGTGCTGAGCAAATGTCAAACGCTTCAGATATTTAAAGGATATAAACTTTTAAAAATATATGTGCGAAACAAACCCTATATCCAAGAGCTGCAAAACAGCACAAAAAGTGTGAAAAAACAGAGAAAGCTGCTACTTCCTTACTGTAGATCAACCAGGTCTGGAATAAGCTTGTGTAGAGAGACACATCAGTGCAGACAGGAGTTTCTAAACTTTTTCTATGCTCAGTGCAGAAGAGGTAGACTTGGAGGCAAGTATGGGCTAGCAAATGACTAAAGCACTGAATCTTCTTTACTCAGAAGAATTATTACAAATAAGTCGAGCTAGAGGCTTGACAGATATACGCACTTGTAGTAGTCCTTCTATGACCAAGTCAACCCATCTTGTTGCTTTCTATGATCATTAGTTTACACGAAGAAGTGGTTCATCTCAGAGAATTGTCAAGACTTTTTTCCCAGCTCTTTTTGTGATGACTGGAAATCATAATTCCTCCCTGTTTCCCAGTCTTCCTAATTAGGCTGATGGAGAGGCCGCTTTCTCTACAGAGCTTCAGTGCCTTGTGTTTGGAAAAAAAGGTTCCAGGAATTACATTCTTCTGTGTGTAGGATAAGGTTGGATATTTTTTTAATTTTCATTTTGTAAAGAAGAAACATGAAATAAAAACATTTATAGCCAATGTAAACCACAATATTCTGTACCACATTCTGAATTGTCATCATGGTTTCAAAAAGCAGGCAAAATAACAACCTGGGATTATAAAGATGGCCCCGCTGCATTTCATTTCTTGATGCAGAGTCACTTGCTGACCTCTTGTACAGGGAAGGACTGGATAAGCCTTTTTTTTTTTTAATTAATTTTACTCTTGAAGCACAGTGTTATTCACCGACCAGTCACACAGCCCTAGATGCTTTAAAAACTGTGGAATGTATTTACAGCGTACTTATATTTTACATTTACAGTACTCTTCCTGTATAGAATTAAGCTAAAGTAAGGTCTCATTTTAAATATTTAAAAATGAAGAAATATGTGAGAATTTAAGCGGGATTCTTCAAGTGACTTAATTTTACTAATCCTTGTCTCTGCTGCAGGTCAGACATTCTATGAAGCATACCATTTATTACTTGTAGAAACAAGAATCATCTAGCAGTGGGCTGAAAAACCCCATTATAAATTCTAAGAAGTTTCTTGAGCTTGAAGGCATTTGAACAAGGTTAGATTGCCAGTCTAACTGGGACACCTTCTCTTACAAAAATTAATACAATCATGTTGAGACAGAGGCCTGAAAGTTTTACAGACATGGTAGTGCCTGAATGACCAAGTCCACTTACTTACCTTCTTGCTTGCTGTGTGCATTAAAATATCCTACTCATAGAATTTGTCCAGCTCAGAGGATTCTTGAGAGCTTTTAATATCACACCACAAAAGGAAGGCTGTATTCAATTACTCAACGCAGAATCTAGATAGATTGCTCTCACTCCTGGTCCCTACTAAGTAGATGTGCTTGAAATGTATCTCGTCAAAAACACAACATAAACTGAGATGTACGTGTAAGTGCTTCAGATTTCTTCTAATCTTTGAGATTTGTGTGTGTAATCCTGTTTGAGGGGATTTCATAAAGTCAGTCAAGATAAAGTCTGCATCTCTATCTTCTGAAATACTTCTCTGTGCAATTGTTCTTTAAATTGTTACTGAATTTGAGTGAAGGGAGCTCACGCTGGTTTAGATGATAATTGAATAACAGGCAATCGTTATTTTGGGACTTACCTCATGCTTTAAAGGCGACATGACCAGGGAATTTGGTCACTCAGTTATAAACACTCGTTTCATGCTTACATACATTTTTGTTTTAGGAACAGTGTAATCATCCTTTCTCTCCCTATTCCCTCTCTGAAAAGAGACAGCCATCTTCTTTTTCTTTCTGGGCATGGCTAAGACATACTCCATGCAAATGCTTCCATAAGGGCTAAAATATTAAAACATCATTTAGATACAAATTGCGTTTGGTCACTGAGATCCAAAAGCTTCTGACGAGGATTTACTTTTCATTAAAAAGATCTTAATGAGTTGTTATAGAAGAGCCTTGATCTCAGACGGTGTATTTTATGTAATATCCTCCTTCGCAGGAACTAGCTGATGACTCCTCTGACCTCAAAGCTATTCTCAGGGCTGCAGGACTTTGGTCAGGTTTCCTTTTCCCTGCGAATATCTAGTTACTTCCTACAATCAACATTACCACGTAAGATCTTTAGAGCATAGAAGATTGCTCTTTGTTGCTGTAACTGGTTACTCTGTAGCCTCATTTTTGCTAGTGCTTTTCTCCTATAGACTTGCTGGTAGCGCTTCAGTTCTTGGTCATTAAGAAAAACAGGCGGTGGATCTGGTACTGCCGTTACCTGGTACACTTACCTGAAGTCCTAAGGTCGAGAGAGCATTCTCACATTAAACTAGCCATCTTTAGTGTTAATGTACTCTGAAAACTCAGAAACTGACTCCAGTGCATACGCATTTAGATCAGTATGAATCAAAAGGCAATTATTTTGCCCTAGATTGTCCACTTTGCAGGTGCTTTCAGGAAGAAGCTAACTTGGGTGTACCTGAGGACCAGATATGACCTGAACTTTGACTTGCCAACAGGACACTGACAGGCTGAAAAAAACTATTCTGCCATCCGATGAGTGAAGAGAGAAGCAGCCTATGGGCTGCTATACAAATCAGAGGCTTTCCATCTTATCCTCTGCTTATGTCAAGGAAGATCCTGAGGTCCTTTCTATGACCATCAGCCTGGCATTATATAACGTTGGCCTACAAAGCAAATGAGATGACTGCAGTTCTTATCACCACCAAAAAAAAAAAAAAAAAGCAAAAGCCCATCATGGAAACATTGAAGTACTTGCTAAGCTCTAGCATCTGCAGGACTCATTGCAGACAACCTCTTTGTCCGAAAGTTGTTTGTTTAGACTGCAGTACAGAATATTTTTCTTCAGACCAGTCTGTAAAATGCCTTCCCAGACTGTTAGCGCTATATCAGAAAACATTAAAATTAAGTTGTATTTATGCGGGTCCAAATTACCAGCCTGATTGAATTTTTTTTTTTCTCCATACTTATTCACTTGACTCCTGATTTATAAAATTCATCTATCCTTGTGACCAGATCAAATCCTGACATGAATTAAGGAAGACCAAATGTATTTGGTATTTCATTTTCAACACCTGTTATAGCCTTCATGGGAAATGTAACACTGTCTTATTAAACCTTACCCTCCACTTTTAAGAACTGTCTTTTTTGGCTACCGCAGAAACAGGAAGATAAGACTCTCAGAGTATTTAAATTAGTGTTTTACTGACCATGAAAGACACTATCTGCAAAACGATCAGTAATTAGCTCACATATCTCGCTCCATGCAAGAGAAGCTATCTGTACATAATGAATGTATAACTGTGTAAGCTTTCAACTGGATCTGCTGAGGTGTGTCTGGTACTCTTGCTGAAAGTACTTCTGGCTTAGAGTTCAGGACCCTTATGCTATAAACTTAACATCAGCCAAAATAAGTAGGTCAGCACTGCAGAACTATGCAGGTGCCTTCACCAATACAAAGGCTTCTGCTAACTTTTGATTTCGTTGGGATTATTCTTAAAAGACACCAGAAATTGTACGAGTGGCAATATTACCTCGCTTAGTTTGAGGTTGAGTAGTAGAAGAGCAAAGGTTCCCTCTTAGATCAGATTAGATGGGAGGGAGCTCATCTTTATTGCAGACAATTCTGAGATTATTTTATCCTGTCTTTTACTGTTCCTGCTGCAGCCTTCCTCCGCCCCAGTGAGAGAGCTGGATGTCACATGGATGATGTCCTCGTGAGAGAAATAATCTTTACCAGTGCTGCTTCTTTGACACCTCTGGGTGTTCTCATGATTGCGTTGCAGTGAGAAAAGTATCTCAAAGCTTCCTTAATTCTTAAGTCAGATCCCTGAATATTGGGGTAACTCTTGTCATTTCTTTATATTTTCAAAGAGACAAGCTTACAAGGAAACCTTAAAATTCATAAAACACCCTGTGCGGAGAGTACTGTTTCAGTAACTTCCAATGCTTTCTATGTAGGTGAATCATGATATCGTATATTGCCTACAGCAATTCTAAGAAATTTACTTAGAAAGGTTTTGAGGAGGTGATGACAGCTCTTCTACGTGTTCTATAACCACCACATGTCTTGTCTTTCAGTTTGCTTCTACTACATTTCTGGATTCAGGTGTACGCCCCAATGTGCTGCCACCACTTACCTTGTACGTCAGCCTACAGGTCCTGGTTCACCTACAGGATTGCTAACGAATGTGGCTTTTATAGTAATCGCACTGTCATGGACAAGAACTGGAGGAAAAGATGAAATGTGCATAGGAAATGCCATATAATTTCTGATTTTCATTTCCACATGCTTCCCTAAAGGAAAAGTTTCCATTTGAAATTCATAATGAAAAAGGAACTTTTGGAAGAGTGAAAGCGTTTCAGCTAAAATGGATATTTTCTAGCTGGCTTGATCTGTGGATCAAGCCAGCTCAGTGGTGCATTCTCATGAGATAGATAGTGCATAACTTCATGAAGCAATTTAGTTCTTTAGAAATAATGGCTGAAATATTTTCTGGATATTGATTAATGATCAAACAATCTGCAAAACCATTGGAATTAAGTGGCAAATAAAGGACAGAGCTACAGACTTGCTTTTCTTCCAATTTCTACAATGGCTGTCATTAGTTATCACATGCTTTTAGAAATTATATACAACCATAATAACATAACCAAGCAAAAATTATAGGTGGTCTTATGGTGTGTTAGTCTGAGATTTTATCACACCTACGGTTTAGCAGTTCCTTTTTCTCAAAGCCCAGGTAAAGTCTCCACCCGAATGCAGGCCACAGCCTTAGTTTGTAAATCAACATTTCTCTGCTAGGAAGGTGAGGAAGAATTGAACATCCCAGTGCCAGACACTAGAGCATAACATACGACAAAGAGCAGGGAGCAACAACCCAAGCCAGTGCAGTAAAGAAAGGAAGGAATATGCTGACCATAAGCAGATGGTCTCCACTTGCCTCTTTTATCAGATTCATAAATCTGGGTCCAAAACGCCACGGCTTGTGTCTGTGGCACTGCAGGGAGCTGACAGTCATTTGGGAGGCACGCTGGGAGGCCACTGCTACCATGTAAACAGCATCATACATCAGAGCTGCTTCAGTCTGCGTGAAAAAACAGAAAGGCTTTCTTTAATGGACAACTTCGTGCTTGGTCCGTGCTTTTCTCTACTGAGAACTGTTCCCTCGGGCTGCTGTTATGGGAAAGGCCACTATTGGGCTCTCCACTGAAATCTGAGGTGCAAAAAAAATTTTTGTTTTTGCAGCTTATATTAATTTCAGAGTATTTTCAGGTAATCTTTGGGAAGAAAACTACATTGGGTAGCTAAAGGAAGAAAGGGTCAGTGGGTCCAGTGCAGGAAGGAGAATGCAGGTATCTCTGTGATGTGGAGTGGAGTTTCAAGGAGCCTCAGACAATACAGTAGCCCAGGTCTCATCCTTCAGGCATGTCTTAGGGCCAAATACTTTGCAGTTCCCAGTCTTCTGTAGTTTTGTCATGGGAATTGCCAAAACTCTCAGCACCTCAAGGTGTCATTTGAAAGCACCGTGCAGGTAGTCAAGCCAGTCTCTGCCCAGTCTGTAGGTCAGTGTGACATGGTGGCACGGCATGTGGGCTTGTGAAAGGGCTGCCCACATGGAGCCCATACTAGCTCGCCATCACCACTCTTCTCATGTCACTTGAGGGATTGCTTTCTTCCCTAAAATGTAATCAGGCCCTGCTTGCCAGGGAAAACAATCCCACCAAATACCTGTTAGGTATCCCACTAGTAAGGATTCTACTATCTCTAAGTGTCTACTGCTCTCAAGGATCTTGGCTTTTGGCACAAATATTGAAATGGCCGGACTGTGATTTGTGCTGTTTCCCTGTCCTACCTCCCATGCCATCTTCGAAGTGAACTGTCCTTTCAAGGTGAATTTTTGATGATTAAGTTGGACTTGTATATTTAACTTCTAGTTGTCTAAGACAAGATGAATATTAGCCCTTAGACACTTGAATATTACTAAAATTACTGGATGCTTGTTATGTATCTGTGCTTCTTTTGAGAATGAGTTTATTGTCTTAAAAACTCAGACTGAGATCACACACCCTGACACTCTCTGTCATTGGGGAGTTTTAAAAAAATCTTGCCTACACCTTCACCGTGTGCACTTCGTGCACTGCACTTCACTTAGTGCTCTCATGTGTGAGGTGGGAACAGCCGTGTTTCACTTCATGCACAGGGACGCTGTAAAAATGAACTTCTTACTTTTCTTGTAAAGGTACTGAATAATTAAGTAGGTGCCTTGAAAAAAGTACTAACTCCGCAGATGAGAAACTGGACTCGTCTATAAGACCTGCAAAGCTAATGATTATTTTTTCCTTTTCCATGCAATTCCTTCAGGAAACTTACAGATTCAATTCTTTGCCTGTTTTATTTACCTAAATCACAACAGCATCAGTCTTAGCAGCGTGGGAAGTTTTTGTTGGAGATCAAATGTGATCTGAATTTATCAACTAATCTCAGTGTCCTGCAGATGAGGAATCACTTTTGACACACTAGTCAGGATCTCCCAAAACAGTGCTCCCATGATTAGAGCAAATGGAAAATGTTATATATGGTGAGGCAAGCTGTAGGAGACAAAAACAGCTGTTCCCATTACTGAGTGAGTTAAACAAGATATTTTTTTCTGAGCGGACCCAGAGACTGAAGACCTATCCTAAAATCCCTCAGAATCAACGGAAAGATTCCCATAATCTCAGTGAACTTCATAAAGCTTTTTTATATTCGACTGGTGACACGTGCATTCAGAATTGAATTTTACTTGAACGAGGAGTCCCAGCCTGCCTGCGTCCCAAGCCTGGAGATTCTGGCGATACTTGGTGAAAATGTTTCAGTGCACCTCACTTTGCACTCCTGTCTGAGACCAACAATGCTTTGGCTGACAACATGATGCATCCCGCAGTGTTTGCACGTTGACAGGATTGCCAGACTTGGCTGTTTGAATCTCGTTTGTGTAACTTCTTACTCATTCATACTGCTGTGCAGCAACTGGAAGGTTATATCACCTGCCACAGCCTTTTAATTCTCCCCTTGCTGTTGTTCTGGTTTAGAGCTTGGGGTTGCACGGAGGAACAAAAGGTCACTTTGTTTTCTGAAGCAAACTGCCATATAGTGATGGAACTAGTTTTTCTGATTTTCATATTCTATTTAAATTATTGCAAATAAACCCAAAGATCTCATTTGAACAACTATGCCTCTGTGTGCAATTTGGGCATAGAGTGGGACATGAACTCAGAGCTGTCTTGGTCATGCTCTGCTGACTTCCCACGAAATGACATCAGGGTAAACGTTATAGTATGAACCAGAAGGGAGAAATCCTGAGTTAACAATAGAACATGTGATCCTGATCTCCTTATACTGTGCAGCTTGCCATAGTCTTATTGTCTAATTAAATATAGCAGTATTTCAGTTCTCTATCACACTGAATAAGTAGAACTTGATATAAATATTTAAATTATCACAGCTAAGTAAGAAGATGTTTTCCCTGATGCCCATGCTGTTTCAGAGTATCAAGGACACTAAGAGATTATAGAGATGTAAAGGAGAGGATAGATAGTAAGAACTTTGTTTCTCCAGGTTTTACAGCTGTGTGAATGCAGGTGAATTACGTGTGAATTATGCGTGAATAGCTACCCAAGCAAGTCTTGTGTATTCACATCAGAATTTCCCAGGGACAGCTTTCTCCCCCACTTTGCGTGAGTGAGCACAATGCCACTGCCGAACAAGTAACATTTTTCAAATGCTAGATAGGGCATACATAATGCATTTCTCTTCAGAATGTTAGGATGTTTCAAAATTTTCCCTGCAATCATCTGCAATAAAATCTATTTCACATCACTTCGAACTCCACGCAGTACATAAGATACATTATCTTATATTGCAAAAAGATGGCAACCCTTCACTGCACAAGACTGAATGGAGTCACACTGTCCATGTAATTGTTCCTATTCTTTACTTTACTTCTTGGCAGAGTGGTAGGGAGGAAATCCTAATTTCCTGGCTTGATGTTACCTTTCATTTATCTTTAAGTTGTATCTTAAAAGCCAGGGTTGCTGTAGATGATGGAAATGAAGAGAAAGGACACTTTTCCAATTTCAAAATGCTATTACCGGTTCATATCAACGATACATTTCCCTGCAGGTTATAAATCGTATACCTGCTCTGAAAGTTTTTATTTCCTGTTAGGTTCTTCACTCCATGCAGAACATTTTTAGAGAAATGAGGAAGCAGTATATACATTTGACAACAACAATAGGAGCAATGTTAGCTGGATGGCACTATGATGGAGAACTCTCACCCATCTCTAGGGCTGCCCATCTGTTTGTCACACAGATGAGTACAACATTGGTTCACGGAGCAAATGCAATTCTGTGTAGAGGCAAGTAGAAGGAATTCTGTTTTGGGAATGCTGCTTCCTCATTTGCATTGTGAAATAAAGCAGCGATGGCGTCAGTTCACATCTGCAAGAATAGCACTGCGAAGTGCACTGCAGACGACCCTGCATCATTGTTGTCATTCACTTACTGTCATCATGCCATCGAGGAGGCCAGTCTCTGGTTTTGGTGGTGCCTGCAGACGCTCCATTGACCATTTCTCAATGACTGATGAAACTTGCGGGTTCTCAATGTTGAGCAGGCGAAACCCTGTCATGTTTACTCCGCTGTATCTGTAGGGCTCCAGGTCTAATGCAAATAGATCCTAAATCACCATTAAGAAAACAAACAAAACCAGATATAGTATTTTTAAAGCAAAATGTTCAGAAGGTACGATTAGGCCAAAAATTTTATTTGATTTTTCAATCCAAAGCTCATGCGCTACTGTTTTTCCCCTGTGAACACTCTGCTTGCCTCAGAGCCTAGTCATGACCGCTTCAATTATAAACCTGAAATCAAAACTGGGTGAAATTTATGACGAACCACGTATATGATTTTTGGAACATAAAAATCAATCCCCCACAACAATACTATTTTCCGACCAACCTGCACAGCAGTAACTAATTTTAATTTGTAACAGTCCTCTAACAGTATTACAGCTCTGACAAACCAACATGAGGAATTAGCTGGCCAACGTCAAGCTTATTTCTCAACTTGGGGAAGGAAAATTTCAAGAGTTGTTGAGAGTGATGAGCTTTTACTACTTATGAATCCCATTTTTCTCCTGCCTTGTCTCCTTCAGATGACTTGCTACCAGTAAGCCTAATGGACGTGTCAGCCCAGTGAACAGTAAGTCCATCGGCTTCAGTGCTCAGCGTTTACAGGGCAGGAAAATAATGGGTATTCTAAGTGATATAATTGTGCAGCACACTCCACAGCTGTATTTATCAGGCAGTGGAAATACGATATCTGCTTCTCAAAGCCTGAAGGCTGTTTTTCAGAACAACTTTTTGCTGATGCTGGCAGGCCAGTAAAATGACAAATGTGCTGGTCATGGTTTAATACCCACCGTAACCATCAAAATGTCAAGATTTACAATACCACAAAGTGAAGATACCACCAGGACTGCTTACTGCTTGTTCTAATATGTGGTCTGTACTGTCTCATGGATATCAGTGGTGGTGCTTACCATTTTATATTAGATAGTTTATTGTATTGTTAATTGTATAAAACTGTAAGCTCCACAGCAAATCCTGAATTTTCACATTTTTCTGGATGTTAAAACGGCCTCAACTATCTCAAGCTACAACTTCGAGTTCCGAACGGATAGAGAGTATTTTTTGACTAATGAATTGACTATGGGATTCAAAAGGATTTTTCAGTTCCACGTAATACTTTATACGGAAAGGAAGTAAAGAGTAACCTGATCCGCACGATATAATTGCTAGGACTGTTCTAACAATATTGGTTCTTTGCTGTCTTTCTAGTTTACGATGCAAATGCACTGTAAGCATGGATTGACTTTTATTTATATATAGCACATAGTTAAAAAATAGGATGAATGTGCTGAAATAAGTATTTACGGATTTATACCATAAGAGAAAACTTCCATGTTTGTTTTTACTTTAAAATTTTCCAAGTGATTTTATATATATGTGCTTTTGTGTTTTTGTAAGTAAATACTGTAGTGATGAATCACACCACTCCTAGTGCTTGACCTCAGCTCCAGAGCAAAGATGTTCATTCATCATTTTGTTCTGCTCTCATCCACCTGTACTGATGGTTCGTCCTTAAATGCAATACTGCAATTAATTCTCATCGTATCAAAGTGTTAGCCAGCCCCAAAGGTACTGCAAAACTGCTTCCTTACAAAATTATGAGTCCTGATGTTACTAAGGAGTGTTAATACTCATTCTCCTGGGGTTTCCTTGCATAATCGCAAGAAAGATTCCCTAGAAGATCTCCTGGAAATTTTTAATTATCTTATCTGCAGTGGAGAAAATTCACTCGCAAATCATTAGTGTTCCTTACCAGTGTTGTAAAAAAGTAGTGGTAGTACTCAGTCATCATTCCCATGGAAAGAATCTGTTGAAAAAGATTGAAAGGTGAATGTACTTGATGTTTTCAGTGTACTGCACTGTCTTTTGGAAAGCACGGGTTAATCTGAAACCATACATTACAGATCATGAAAAATGATTACAAGAAACCTTACATTTTTCTTAAGGAGCAAAACTATCTTATTGTATTTAAATTATGTTTTTATCGCCTCTGCTCTGGAAAGAGATTAAAGATTGCAAAACTTCTAGGACATGAAAAATTACTAAAGATAACAAGAAGCTGATTTTTTAAAAGTGAAATTCTTTAGTCTGCAGTTTAGAAATGTTAAAAACAAATTTACTAACAGAGAACAGAATGTGTAAGGAAAAGTGCTTAGGTGCAGGGTTTTTTATTCTGCATTACCATGTCAGAACAAGACACTCAGTGAACGCTCAATGAAGTAAAGAAGAAAACCTAAAAGAAGAAAGCTTTTATAAATGCCTTTTGTTCCACCTAAGGAATGCAGGTCTGCAGGGGGCCGTCAAAACAATGAGTATGAAAGGATTTCTGGACTGGATTATTTTTCCAGAGACAGACATTTTGAAAGTCTGCAAGATAAGGATGGCATTTAAATGCATACTGACTGGCCGGCTTGGATGGAAGAGGATGAAGCTTTTATTACCAGCCCACATGTTGCAGGAAAATTCTAGAAGGATGTGTTTTTTCCCTCAACCCCTCTCCAAAAATCATTGGGACTACTTAAATAAAACACCCCTAATGATGTATAACAGGATGCTCTGCAGTTTCAGCCCAGCATCATCTACACTTGACGCCACATCCACACATGCTGTTGCCATGATGCAAGAGTTTTGCCCTCCCTGGGATCTTGTGCAGAGGAGGAAGAATTATGAGCTAGGAAACTAGTGAAGAATTCATTATCATGAGAGTAACGCAGACAAAGGTTAAACGTTATTCAGTCTTGATCACTGTAACATAAGTATCCGCTATTAACAGTATTTTAGGATGCTTTTAGGAGTGCCTAAACAACTGTTTGAAAGGAAGGCGAAAATAATGTGATTCAGCTTGCCGAAACTCTCTTTCATGACAAAATCCTCTGCAAATCAGTTGTGTGATTGTGTACTGCAATTCCTCACATAAAAAAAAAAAAAAAAGAAAGAAGCTGAACTTTCTAAGCTAATAGATAGTAAAACCAGTTCCGTGTTAATCACAACCAACAACCCCTTCCCCAGCCACTAAAGTTCAAGCTGGAAGGCAAGTATTTTATTGAAATGCTCCACTGAATTTACATATCAAAATTGCTTTTTTATTTCTTATTTTATTAATCCTCTTCCATTTCTTAGTTATTTTATTACCTGTAGAAATGAGTAATCTAGCAATACTGGGGACTGATGTTCCTTCCCTATTTACACACACAAAATGATACACGGTAGCATCAAAGGAAACCTCGGTGCGCTGCGTTTCCCGGCTGACCTGGCTGGACTCAGCTCTGTCCCCTGGAGCCACTGGCTTTCTGTGCCTAAGGTCCCTGCTATGTGAAATAGGTGCCAATGAGGATTATTACGGTGCAGGTCTCCTTTGAGCTGACATTATTGAAATAACCAAATTACTTCAAACGGATTGCAGAGCAGCCTTCAGGTTATAGAACTGCATCTTGAGCCCAGGTAAACAGCTGCTCGCAATCGGTCCCTGGTCTTAACATTAGTATTAGATCATACTAATAAATGTAAATAGGAGGAATCAAATACCCAGATTTAAATTAATTATTCATTACACTTTTAATTCTAGTTTGAGATAGAAGAGCTGACATCAAGTCATTGTGCTTCTGCTATCAGAAGACATAAACTGGGATATAACTGCAATCTGCCTGTGTAGAAATAGTAAGACAATGGAGAAGCAGGAAAATGCTGAGCCTTACAATGCATTAAAATACAACTTTACATTATCTAGACAGATATATTAAGGAAAATTATTATAAAGTGGGTAGCCTGGATGTTTGGGAAGCCCTACCTAGCTGTGCTGTTGCAGCTAGTTAATCCGAGGTAGCCTCGTTATTGCTTTCCTCACAAATCCAAGGGTGTAGCTTGAGAGGAGGGTTTGCCTCCTGAACACATATTTGATTAAAACTTTTTATGAGAATATTGATTCCCAAGTAATGTGCTGAAAACAAAGCTGGCAGAACACACACATACCTCTGAATAGTAATGATTTTAAAATTCATGCCACAGGACTGTCTTTGAAAACAAAACAGAAACCAAATGGCTGAAAACCAAAGGCAGTTGCATGTAAGAAGTGAGGTGCAGCCAGCAATGTAATCTGCCATAACTAAGACGCAGGTTCACCGTGGAATTTGCCAAAAGGGTGTCATGGATTTACTAAGGATGCTGCACCCAAAGGCTCCACGACAGATGTTTGCTACAATTCTGTCAAAGAAAGTACTGTGGCAGCCCAGGAAAGCTTAACCAACATGTTGCTATTAATGGTGACCCAATTAATATTGTAAAGCTACAGACAGCTGGAATAGGGCTTGTAAGTGTCATGCACACATAATTAATATCCTTGTCCGGTTAAGGAATAAGAGTTGATGCTGGATCTGTCCCATGCTGGGCCCTGCTCTGCCACTGAGCTCTGCCCTTCACTTTTAGCCTTGAAACAGCCTTAACTGGTTGTCCTCCCCTCTAATAATCATGAAGGCAATTTGCAGAGTCAAAATTATTTTGGTTGGGAGATACCTTTAAGATCATCAAGTCCAACTATTCATGGTACACTGCCAGGGTCCCAAAACCATGTCCCTCAGCACTACATCCACACATCTTTTAAGTACTTCCAGGGATCGGGACTCCATCATGGCCTTGGGCAGCCTGTTCCAAGGCTTCACAACACGCTCTGTAAAGAAGTATTTCAACCTAAATCTCCCTTGGTGCAACTTGAGGCTGTTTCTTCTCATCCTATCACTTATTACTTGGAAGAAGAGCCCACCCTCCAC
>NW_010410946.1:50781-82273 GCF_000710305.1 Buceros rhinoceros silvestris | reverse complement strand
CCCCAGGGCAAGGATCCTACATTTGCCCTTGTTGAACCTCATTAGATCCCTCTCTGCCCAGCTCTCCAGCCTGTCCAGCTCTCACTGAATGGCAGCACAACCTTCCAGTGTATCATCCACTCCCCTCAGTTTTGTATCATCAGCAAACCTGCTGAGGATACACTCTATCCCTTCTTCCAGGTCCTTGATGAACATGTCGAACAAGGCTGGACACATCAGTGACCCTTGGAGAACACTGCTTGCTACAGGCCTTCAACTAGACTCACTTCTGCTGTGTCAGCCACTCCTCCCAGTTTCGTATCATCAGTAAATTTGCTGAGGGTACACTCTGTCCCTTATTCCAGGTCATTGATGCGTATGTTGAACAAAACTAGACCCAGCACTGACCCCTGGGGAACACCACTAGCTACAGGCCTCCAACTAGACTCTGCACTGCTGAACACATCCCCCTGAGCTCTGTCTTTCAGCCAGTTCTCAATCCATCTCACTGTCCACTCAGCTAACCTACACTTCCTAAACTTCCCTATGAGTGTGTTAAAAAGAGTGTCAAAAGCCTTGGTAGGCAGCATCCACTGCTTTCTGATCATTCGATGGGGGAGGCCCTCCTTCCCCTCTACTCTGCCCTATCATCTATCCAGCTAGTCATGCCATCATAGAACGCTATTGGATGTCAAGCATGATTTCCCCTTGGTGCATCCATGTTGACCACCTCGATAACCTTTTTTCCTCCACATGCTTAGAGATGACATCCAGAATGAGTTGTCTGATCACCTTCCAGGGATGACGGTGAGGTTGACTGGCCTGTAGATTCCTTGCCCTTTTTGAGGAATGGGGTGACATTGGCTTTCCTCCAGCCCTCAGGCACCTCTCCTGTTCTCCAGGACCTTTCAAAGGTGATGAAAAGTGGCTTAGCAATAACTTCTACCATCTCCTTCAGCACTCATGGGTGTATCCCATCAGAGCCAATGGATTTGTGGGTGTCCACCTTGCCTAAATAATCTCTAACCTGATCCTTCTCAACCAAGGGAAAGTCTTCCCTTCTCCAGACTTTCTGACTTATGTCCAGAGACTGGAATCCCTGAGGGCCGGCCTTATCATCAAAGACTAAAAAAAAGGCAGCATTCAGTTATTCTGCCTTTCCTGTATCCCCCATTGCCAGAGCACCCACCTCATTCAGCAGGGGGCCTACATTTTCCCTAGTCTTCTTTTGGCTACTGATGTACTTGAAGAAGCCCTTCTTGTTGTCTTTGACATCCCTTGCCAGATTAAATTCCAAGTAGGCTTTAGCCTTCCTCATTGCATCCCTGCATACTCTGACAACATTCTTATATTCCTCCCAAGTGGACAGTCCCTTTTTCCACATTCTGTAAACCTCCTTCTTCCAACTGAGATTTTCCAGAAGCTACTTGCTCATCCATGCAGGTGTCCTGCCTCCTTTGCTTTGTTTCTTACTCATAAGGATGCACCGATCTTGAGCTTGGAGGAAGCAGTGCTTGAATATTAACCAGATCTCTTGGGCCCTCCTACCTCCTAGAGCCCTAATACATGGGATTCCTCCAAGCAGATCTTTGAAGAGGCCAAAATGAGCTCTCCTGAAGCCCAAGTTTGTAATCCTACTTATTGCCCTGTTTCTTCCACACAGGATCCTAAACTCCACTATCTCATGGTCACTGCAGCAAAGGCTGCTCGAAACTTTCACACCCCTAACCAGACCAAAGGTTTGTAAGTACAGCTTGTATACAACATATAATGATTTATTTACATTTTAGGGTTACATTATCGTTAATTAAAACTCCTAGTGAAAGAAGATTCCATGACAGTACCAAGTGCCCACTAGGGAGAAAGGCATTATGAAAAGAGGAAGTGACAACAAGTTAAAGCAAAAGCAAGTGGAATGCTGAAGACCCCAAAGCAGTAATGACTTCTGAGCCTTAATGACTCGGACGCTGCCATTTGTATGTATAGGAGAGTTGCACTTGTGTGTTCTCAGCAGCATTCACTCATGTTTTTCAACACAGCAGATACAGCGACTGCATCTTCTAGGAACTACCAGGAGGGAGAGACAATAATAAAAGCATGGTAGTAGCAAAGACTCCTTTCAGGTTGGGACACCTCTGAAGTACCTTGCAAAGCAGCAACACAGGCTCTTCCCACAGAGCAAGAGTCCTCCCTGCTAGAGAAAACGAGCAGAGCAGCCCCAGAAGAGAGAATGGAAGGCAACAAGATTGGTTTATGCGTATATAGCTGCCCATAAGAAACTAGAATGAGATGCCATTATACATTCCTATTTAAGAAACTTTGCATGTGATTATCGAAATAATTATGCATCTGATATAAATGTCCTATTTAAATAGTAACAGCTTTTACTTACTGTGGAACTTAGATGAATGTAAACTAGTGAAATCAGGCTAAAATATTCTGCATTCCCCTTGCAGATCTCCTACCCTTCCTGGCCTTTATAAAATCTGTTCTTCAGCCAAACTCACATGTGGGTTGATTATAGGTTGTCCTGGCAAATAAGAAAAAGAGACTTTCATCTCTAATTATCCATTTCAGATCACATGTTTGGACCTTGTATTTCACAGACCTGTACCTTTAGCTTTGGGTCATGAACTGCAACGCGAATCTGAACAAGTACCAGTTAAAATACATATGGCAAGTGGATAGAGAGTGGATAAAAGTATTTCTTCTTCTGTCTGTAAATCACTTTGGGTACCCTGTTCCTGGCTTGCATCATAGCTCAGTTCCAATCTGTATTTGTTCATCTCATAAAAAAAAAAAAATCACTACTTCCTTTAGAGCTAGTGTCAGTCTTCCTTCAAGGCAGGCTGAAACCAGAATGATGGTGAAGCATATTAGCATCAAATACTTTGCTTGCTTTCACTTTGCATTTTCCTCACTTGTTATTTAATTTCCTCACCATTAAATGAATGCACTTCATTGTACAATTAATTAGTACCATCACTGTTTTCTAAGATCAGCAAGATACACCATAATGAATAATAGCCCCTCTGGCTTCTTGACTCCCAAGTGTTTGCTATAAAAGGTTTATATTGTGTTTACAGTGCTTCCTTGGACTCTATGTAGACAGCTTTACTTGGACATGACCTAACTCACTGGAAATCTGCCTCCCACTTAGTCGCAGCAGTGGTCCAGCTGGAGTGGTATAGACTTTCTCCAACAGTGACATGAGCCATATCAAGAAACAAAATATATTCTAAATACTTCACTGGTATGGGAGTCCAGCTGGAAAATTGGGCCATAATGATAGGGCGGGATGAATGTGTTGTCCCAGGTCCACATTCAGCTCTTCCTGGTTCCTTCTACTTCCTGAAGATCCCAGGGAGCTTCAGCAATACCAGCGATACCTTTCAAACTCCATCATGGACATGATCCCGCAGCTCCAAGATTTAAAGCACTCTTTAAGTTTGAAAGTCTGCCTGCATTTGTGCCACTCAGTGAGTCTTCCAAAGAAGGAACGAACAGCCACATGACTAAGTTTATGTAACTAGTTCAGCTTTCATCTAGATAGCACAGCTAAAAGAACAGAGAAGCAGAGGTTTCAGCGTAGCTCAGCTATGATATTACACAGCCAGGTCCCCAAAAGACTGTAGTCTGACAAATAATAGCCTGTGCTGCTGTATCTTCCAAGCTCAGAATGAAGTTTCTGAAGCAATGGCCACATTTACTGCTGTGGAGACCTACAGTTAGACTGGGGAACTGAAGTGTACTGCCAAATTTCAACATGAATTACAACTGCCACACCATCTTTCTGCCCATGGTTTTCACTGATGTCTTAACCTATGGCTCTCACCACCTGATTCAATTCAGCAAGGAATTCAGTTGGCCAGAAGAGGACATCTCATCCAAAAAATCCCTTTATAAAATGAATGAGAGAGTGGGGAACCAGTGAGCTGAGTATCTATCTGCTTTTCACCCTGGGGCCTGGGGGATCTGGAAGGATCCGCAATTGGTATTTCTCCAAGGGCAGTGAGAAGAGAATTAATCCTGCCTTTTCTTTAGCAGAAAGGCTTCAGCCTACCTGTCAAGTTACTAGCATAAGCATACTCAAGAAATAAAGGTTTATATTCTCACATTTATTACTGTACCTGGAATATATATTATTATTAGACATTTTGGGTTTGTACTCTTGTAGGAACTAAATTAATCATTTTGCTTTTTGTCTATCACATAGTGAAAGTGAACACAGAAGTCTTTATAAATTGTTTTATGAGTGTCCTAGACCTGATTAAACACACAGTACATTTCAGAAAATATATTTTAATGGTGTGGAGGAAGGAGGGAATAATTTAAGGCTAGTAGCAACATAATCTATGAGAGAAGAATTTGCCTAGCAGTAAAAGCAATGTCAACTATTGGTGTCGTAGAAGAATAAATTGAAGGTTAACCATAACAACTAACCCTCTTGAACTAAGTTCCTCACACAAAAAGGCAATATCAAACTAAATGCAGATTCAACTGACCTGTGGGATTGCTTACGTAGTCTAGACAGAGCAACAAATCTCTGTCCACAAAATAGTTCAGGTGACTGTTGTAACCATCACGTTTTTCCCTAAGAAAGTGTTTCAGCTTCTTTGCATAAGAGATTCAGTCCTGCTGGTCTTTGGCAAGTTTGGAGGGTGCCTTATTTTTTTCCCACTCTTTCAGGGGTGTCTATTCCTAGGCTTGGGAAGGAAAGATGCTAGGCATCCTTAAAGGAGAACTGGACAGGCACTGCTGAAGTCAAACAGGGAGACTCCTACAGAGCTTAAGCAGATCCTGAGCAGTAGTTTGAAGATCACAATTTTACCTAAGAAGCCACAAACTCAGTTAAGTACTGCTTTTGGGGTCAAATTCTCTACTAGATATCTCTTCTTGTCAGATGATTTGTCTAGTCTTCATGAGCTTTAGAACTCCAGCAGCCAAGACTTTTAAGTAGACTATGGGAGCGCCTTTTTCCATCAGCTCTGCTGGTGCAGTACATGTTGTTTGAAACCCTGCTGCTGTAACCTCCTGATTCGAGTGATTTCAGAATATCCTGACCCCGGTGGAGTGGGTCACTTTGGGCAGCAGAGCTGCTGGTTACTTGGCAACAGAACTGGAAAACTCCCTTAGCCAACATGCACCAGTCACATGAGGTTACCAACCCTCACGAGGGAATATGGAGAGAAAATTCAAAGGGACTATTGGAAAAGGCAGCAATTAGTAATCACAAGTTTCTTTTGCTCCTTCCAGATTTGGGTGACGAGAGGGCCAGGCCTCCTAAAGCTGGTTGGAGACTGTGAAAGCTTGTGTTCTCCGCAGCATTTCAGAGAAAAGGGGAGATGTGCGAGTTTAGGAAATGGGTTATTCAGTTGTGTGCAGGCTTTGTATTCTGTTTAAATTAGATTATTGATTAACCTGTTCTTGTGCACAAGGAAGAAGCGTGGCTCAATGGTATTTTAGTTGAAGCTATAAATAGACAAATGGTACTCTCATTAAAGAGAAGAAATCTGTCTTTTGTGCTTGTTGTGTAAACAATAAGTTGAAGGAGGCAAGTGAAAAGGTCACCTCCCCTAGCCTCACAGCCCAGGAATACGGATGGGTCAGGTAGCTCCACAGTTCAGTAACAGCTCCATATGCTGACTCTTTCAGGATGTAATTTCGGATGTGCTAATCCTTTTGCTCACAGAAAGAGCTTTCAGAGATTGCTGCCCCCCTTTCCTGGGAAACAAGCCATGTCACAGCCAGTGCCCCCTGAGCACTGGTGCAAGAAGCATCTGCTTGCAGAGCCATTGCTGCCACCGCCAACCCTGGCTGCACAGGCACTGCTGGAAGAAGGGACAGCAGCTTTTCTGCCCTGCCTGTGCCTTAAGCTTAGAGGCAGGCTGGTGGCTGGCAGAAGAAATGCTGCTGGTGGTATGCCTCGCTGCCCTGCGCCAGAGAAACATGACTGCAGCAGGTGAGAGGTAACCTCTTGCCTCTTTCCCAGAGGCTTGGAGGAGGTGAGGGATGATGACCACTTGGGGGGGGATTGTTCAGAGAAGGCAGAAGTGAAGAGCGCCCACCCTTGGTCTTGGAAGCGGGGAAGTGCAAACCCTTGTAAAGCTCTTGAGGGGGAACTGTGCAGGCTCGGAAGGTGAGGAGGACACAGGAACCAAGCATAAGCAATGGTGGGTATGTGCCTGTGCAACCCTGCTGTAAAATACCCTTCACCACCCAAACCACTACAAGTCTCTGCTTGCTTTATCTTCTTTTGCATGGTCTACTAAACATCTGCTACTTTGTTGTAAATACAGTAGGCATCCAAGAAATTGCTTCTTTGGGGACAGATTTAGATGACTTGGCTCTGATTCCTGCTCCTATTAGAAATCTTATTTAACAGATATGCATTTTTCCTCTAATATCTATTGGATCATTTACAAAGTCAAAAATATTCTCTACTAACATTGCAGCGTTTTCTTAAAATAATTTCTATAGTATTCTGTTTCACTTCTTGTTTTCATTCAGTGTAAAATTATATAGGGGTTTCTGTGTGCAGTGATGAGAATGTGAACCACAGTACTTCATGTAGCCAACCTATAATCAGAAGACTCACATGTGAATTCAGAGCCCTCCACACCTTTTACAGATGCCTTTGACAGTGAGGAACTTCAACACCTGAGATACTGCTGTCAGCATCTAGATTCAGCCGCAGAACTATCCCATACAAAAGCCATTTTCCCTTTCTTTCTAGCCTGTATTTATGTTGCTTCCTTTCCTGCAGCTCTGACTCACAGGTGTACCTCTCTTAATTTTCCTGCTTTCCTTCACACTGCCATTCAGCATCCTTCTCCGAGTTCTCAAGGCACTGGAGAACATTACTTGAATCTGAGGCCTGTCAGTTGTATCCGTGACTCATTTCCCACACAAAGCATTCTGCCCTGTCTTAGTGCATCTTTTAGCACGTCCTCTTCTTCTTTTGACAGTAGGGTTATTTTTCTTTTTTTTTTCTTTTTTCCATCCTCAGACTGGTATTTTTGAAGCTTTGTGCCTCCTGCAGTGTGCCAGACACCTGCACTTTCTTCTTGCACATCCTTGAAAATTCATGTTGTCAGTTTAACTTTTCCCACACAAATCTCATTTTGGAGCAACATGTTCCTGCTGTCATGTTTTAAGGTTTTGGGATAGCCCTACAGGGAGCAGAGTTAGGTGACAGCAGCTCTCCTGTCTGTCCCCCTTCCCAATTAATGCTACTTGCTACAGTGTGCTCCCCATCACATGAGAGAGCAACTACGTGTTTGTGCACTCTCTCCTTGCTCTTCCCTCACATTCCCAACATCATGCCTGCATTTGGTCGTGCTGTAGCTGAAATATATAACTTACACCGAGAAAACCCTGAAATTCAGTACAGGTCGACCTTCCTGACAGCAATACACCTAACTCTACTAGCTCATGGGAACTTGCGTGCTGTTCCCAGCTGTGTTGCATCCGATATAGGACGTCCTGATTTAGGACCATCCTGCACGTCTGTATTCACAGGAACAAGATTGTCCAGTCTGAAGAGGATGGTTTTGGGCTCCTCAGACTAATGCAACAAGTAAGTTGTCTTACTTTGATACAGAATGGTGTTCTGAATAACTTAAAATATTTCAGCAAAACATTCTGAGTTGAAAGCATAGGTTTTAACCTTTATGGGACAGTCCATAACTATACATTTACATTAGTGGAACCTTTCTCATGATCTTCTGGGTTTAGTGTTTCCCATTAGACCAACTGACAGCAAAACTAACACCACCTTATAACTACAACTGCAGCAAAAAGTGAAATGCCATTCACAAAGTATTACTCATTTGGTATTATAGTCTATAGGTCAATGAAATGCAGGAGCCAGTGCTTTAGACTTTGATTGGCTAGAAATATACAGTAAGTGACGACAGTAAATTCTAATTTACACCACTCTTTGAGTACCTCTAGTAACATTCCAGCCCATTAACATCAGGTTTTGTGGCATTTATCCTTGCCGTGTGCGGCTGCCCAACTCTCACGCCTAGGTCAGGGCTATGTCAAGACTTGCACAATAGCCTCACTTCCTGTTTTAATTGTACACATTTTTCTTCTGATACTTTCTCCATTCCATCTTCTTGCTCTACCAGAGTTTAAAATGTGATGAGGTAGTGGCAGCAGACCAAATCTTACTTTGTTGCAGGGAAATGAATGCAGTTACGCTCTTGTCTGCAATGGATTAGCATTGTTACTGTAGTCACCACTGAACTTGATGTGCAACCTCTGTAGAGGCAATAGCTCAACATGAGCTGCTCCCTAAGCACTCCAAAATGGGCTCTTCTTTTTTTGCAGGCAAAGACATAAAACCTGTATTGATTAAACCAGGACAAGCTAGACTAAACAAGACAACCTTCCTAGTCCAGCAGAACCTGAAGTATTAAAAGGAAATGCATATTTCCTTCTGTGGGATATCTATTCTCTTCAGACATCAGTACTGCTGCTGGTCCTTACGGCTCTGAAGTCTTGTGGAGTTCTCAGATGCTGCTGCATGTTCTATAACAACTTCAAGCCTATGTCCTAACTGATAAATGTATTCAGATTTATTCTTACCCAGAAAATGAAAACTATAGAGGCTGACAACTTTCAGGATATAAAATCACTGTCATGCTTTTTCACCCACTTCTCCTTACCTGCTTAAGGATTTCCGCTGCTGTTTCATGTGAGCAATCAAATATCACATAGAACTCCTTGCCCTTCTTCATCTCCTTGAGTAAAGGCCTGGCGTCTTTATTCCCAGAGGGCAGTTGGCGGATTTTGATTTTAATGTTGTATCTAGAAGGGGCTTTGATGAGCTCTTGCAGGCGAATTAGACCTGGAAAATGATATGCAGTTATGCAACTAACCATACTCTGTGCAATGAGTATTTGTTGTCACTTAAACAGTGTCTCTTATCAGCCCCAACATATTTCACATACCCAGTGGGTAGTTGGCAGCTTCATATTTGCTAGCCCCTTAATGGAGTTCACCCTCAGCAAGTCTGCTGACACCACCAAGCTGTGTGAGTGGTTTACATGCTGGAGGGAGGAGATGCCATCCAGAGGGACCTGGACAGGCTGACAGGCCTTGAGAGATTAACCCATGCAAACCTCCTGAAGTTCAGCAAGGCCAAGTGCAAGGTCCTGCATATAGGCTGGGGCAATTCCAAGCACAAGTACATGCTGGGCAGAGAATGGCTTGAGAGCAGCCCTGTGGAGAAGGACTGGGGAATACTGGTGGATCAAAAACTGAATACGAGCCAGCCATGTGCACTCACAGCCCAGAAAGCCAAATGTATCCTGGGCTGTATCAAAAGAAGTGTGACCAGCAGATCCAGGAAGGTGATTCTCCCTTTCTGTTCCGCTCTTGTGATACCCCACCTGGAGTACTGTGTTCAGCTTTGGGACTCCCAGCATAAGAAAGACCTGGACCTGCTCAAGCGGGTCCAGAGGAGGGCCGCAAAGATGGTCAGGGAGCAGGAGCACCTCCACTATGAGGACAGGCTAAGAGAGTTGTTTAGCCCAAAGAAGAGAAGGTTCCAGGGAGACTTTTTAGCAGCCTTCCAGTACTTAAAGGGGGCCTGCAGGAAAGATGGTGAGGAACTCGTTATCAGGGAGTGTAGTGATAGGACAAGGGGTAACGAGGGTAGATTTAGATTAGATGTAAGGAAGAAATTCTTTACTGTGAGGCTGGTGAGACACTGGAACAGGTTGCCCAGAGAAATTATTTATGCCTCCTCCCTAGAAGAGTTCAAGACCAAGCTGGATGAGGCTTTTAGCAACCTAATCTAGTGGAAGATGTCCCTGCCCATGGCAGAGGGGCTGGAACTAGATGACCTTGAAGATCCCTTACAACTCAACCATTCTACAATTCTATGATTCTATGATAATATTGTCACAGCTTTTCCTTTTCATGTTCATACTTGGCTTCAACATCTAAATATTCTGAAATATATTTTAAATCAGTTGACTATAGGATATGTTTGTATTTATGCTGTATTGCTACAGTTTATTGTGAAAGGATATAATGCTTCTTCCTTGGCAGTTAGTTATTCTTTCAGTATGAAACAACAGGAATATAGAATTGAAGAAACCTCCTTACTAGCTTTCCTACCTAATGTCAAGCACAAGCAGATGAGGGGTGATAGAGGGAAAAAAATGTTCAATGGCCAGCACCTCCGTTTTGGCTCACTTAAAAGCCAGTGGTTAGCCTGAGTGGATCTAATTATTCTTAATAGCCATTCATATGGATCTCATCGTCCTCATTTCAGCATAAATTGCATTAGCCTGGAGGATTTTTCTTATCAGCAGTTTAGAGACAAAAAGCCTGAAGGCATAGTGACTTGTGTAAGGTCACTCAGCAAGTCTGAGATCTTACAAAGAACCAAAATATTCCAAGATCCAGCTCTATGCCTTTAGACACAGGAACATGATTTCTAAGACTGTCTTCAGCTGGTACAAACCTACATGGCTTATCTGAAGTCAGTGTTGCTCAACCAGCTGAAGATTTGTCCGAGTATTTAAACACAGCGCAATTCTACTAGCTGTTTCAGCACTCCTGTGTAATTTGTACTGCTTACAAAACGTAAGTAAGACAGTTAAGAGTTCTTCGAGGTGTGTGATTACAGTCTCTTTCTCATTATCAATGAATGTAATTTGCCCACAAAAAAACCTCATCATCTCCTGCTGAGTGAAAGTAAAAGGCTGTCTTAAATATATGCATAAAGAGAGAGAGAATACAGGCAAGAATCACCTCATGAACAAAAATCAAACAAAATATTAGTATGAAAAAACTCATTGCCCTCCTTTTGGGAGTCGGGGTATATATAGTCTTGTGCATAAATGTCCTTGGTTGAATGGTCTAATGGTATATATAAGGCAAGATGAAGCATCACTATTTATTTTGAAGTTAGTGAGTGATTGCTATGTTAAGGACTGTTGGCTTTCACTCAAGTTCTGGCAATGTGTTTTGAAAAAAAATAATCTTTCCCTCTGCCTGCAAGGCTGCGTCTGTTCTTTGCAGGTTTCAAGTATCAACAATCAATATAGAATATTAAGCATCATGACTATTCAAATGTAAATTAGTGCACACACTGTGAGATCGAAGCATGACTGGAAGCCAGCCTGTGTAAATATGAAACAATTTGAGCTCAGTATTATGAGAAAGGGGCACACGCTTCCAACGTTGACTAAGAAGTATGAGAGTTTACGTAATCTGGCTGTAAAGCTGTAGCTTGGTTGTACTATTCACTTAATTGTTCATCCCTTGACCATAGTGCCTGGGCCACTATAATGAATGGCAACTCTGAGAGGTAAAACAGATTTGGGAGGAAGAGGCCAATATGCAGGGAATTTTGCATCTTATCCACAGTCTCAGTCTGAGTACTGTTGTTTCTCTTTCCAGCATAAAAAGTAATTGCAAGTGTGGTGAAGAACAGTAGAAAAGGATTTGCCCACACACCTCCATCTCCTTGGGTGGGAAAGAAAATGCTGTGTCTTAAAATATCTACTTCAGCCACATGAAATTGGACCTTCCACTTCCCATCACTTTCTACTGCCACATGAAGTAAAGGCAAAGCCTAGCTACAGTGTAGTAAAGAAATCAAAGTGGTGAAAAGAACCACAGTTATTTTTCTGGAGGACCAGGCAAAAGCCTGCATCAATTGACAGTCAGCATAATTATTAACACGGGAATAACCATCAGTGCTCTCCTTCCTCTTCCTTCTCCATATAGCTACATAAGCCCTTGGACACAATACCACCATGTCTTGATTTGGAACAAACCTTAAATGTGAAGTGCTTAGTCTGACTCCTGCAGAGAGTGGGGAAGGCAAGTGCAGTGCTTGGGGCAGTGACTTTTCTTTCACTTGGTTAGACCACCTGGAGCTTAGCCTGCAACAGGCAGGAGTCATCACATGAGGTGGGGAAGGAAGCGATGGCCAAGCTGGGAAAGGCTCAGAAGTGACATATCCTGGGCATTGTCTCCCTCTCCGCAAAGTGCATGATGTGACCTGAACAGCACAAAGGACTGCACTGGAACAGGACCTTGGGTAGGAAAGATGTAGAATCTGGCCAGGTGGAAGCTGCAGCGGCGAAGTGTGTACTGTGAAGGGCCTGAATCGAGTGTTAGCCAGTACTATTGAGAGGAAGTGTTCAATTTAGGGCTTCTAAACAAAATCTGTAAGGATGGAAACCAGACTTGTTCCACTAACTTTCTTGGCCTACTGTCTATATTCTGGTGCCTTTTACCCAGCCATATATAGACTTTCTCTTTTTCCTTTGAATACAGGGTTGGGAATTTTCTGTATTGTTGAGGAAGTATCTTGTGGCCTCTAACACTGATGGAGGCAGTAAGCTTTGAGGTTTGATCTCCAGCTTCAGCTAGTGGTTTAATCAAGAGAGATCATTTGCTCTGACACTTGAGTAAAATATTAAAATATGTCAAATTATTTGAATATGTCATATAATTTCATGGTGTCTAGAACTACTGTAAGTTCTATGTGATATATATATAGGAGTTCAAACATGCTAACATAAATGCAACATTTCAACAGGCAAATACTTATACACACTGGTGGTTAAGCATGTAGTGTGTGTCAGGGAGAAGTGTTCACCCCCATTTCCTTTTTTTTTTTTAATTAAAAATGTATGTGTAATTTAGCCAGACTTGGAATTGAAGAAATACTTTTACTGTTTTGTGAGAAAGTACTCCTTTTTGTTAGAAAACTGGGTTAAGGTTAACAAAGTTAGATGTCTCTTTTAACCCCAAGTACAAAGAAAGCAAATTCAGTAAGAACTAAAATTCTTCCTTGTGCAAGCTAATTGAACTGATATGACAAGAAGATCTGGATACCTGAGTCTTAAACAAATGCTAGGAGAGCAGGCTAACAAGTGGGGAAAGTCAGGGACTCTTACTGAAGACGAGGAATTTGATGTAGTCGCCCTTTGCAACACCTGGTAGGTTAGAATTATTGAATTCAGGGAAGACAGATGTAAAGCAGAGTCAAACCTGCTCTGAACGCAGTGTTATTCCTTTTGTTGGAGTTGTTGATATCTGAGACAAAGTCATGAGTACGCTACAAAGTGTCAAATAAAAAAGAGCAAAAAGTGGGGTATTGAAAGGGATTTATTACACATCACTAAATTAAACCAGAGAACAGTATGTCTACCCACTTTTAGCATGTGGAAAGATAATAATATATGGTACCTTATTTGAGGAAATTCATGCTTTATGTATCATGCAGCCTATTGCAAGGCTTCATCAGATCATCTTTAAACTTCAGGAGACACTTTTTTGCCTTACACAAAGGCATTGCATTTGATATAATCTAACACCTTGATGAAAAATAAAGAGGAATTAATAATCAGAATGAAGGCTAATTATGGCTTCGGGACTCTGAACACAGTGTGGATTATGCTTAATACAGAAAAAAAAAAAAGGAGCATACCTGAAAAATAAAGACATTTGCTTAGGAGTCTTACTTGTCCCTAGCACTGGAAAGCTATAGACATTAATAGGTGGGATGAGAATTTCAGGAAAACTATGAGGTGTTCAAATAAATATTTGCTCTATTTGCTTAATGCTGTAAAAACCATTAATTTACCTTCAAGAAAGATGACTTGGGCTGAAAGTCCACCTTTCAATGGCACAGTAAGGACAGAAATTAGAAATAAAAATCAACTGAGGTGTGCTTTATTATTCTTACTTATACTGAAGTCTAAGAGACAAGAGGGTAAAAATCTGATCAGCTCAATTCAGAAAATATGAAGAATTTTGCAAAGGTACTTTAGGAACAAAATATAAGCTTTATAACTGCTGCATGTCCCTTTGGAGGTGACAGTAAATTTGTTCAGCATGGTGCATTTGGTACCATTTAACAGGATAAGAAGCAGTATGAGTAACTACTTCCTATTCCAAATGTAATTTTTAGCATCATTGGTTGCAGGTTTTCTAGACCTGCTTACCTAAAATTTTCTAATTGTTGACAGTCCTACAGAATCTACTGAGTAGATTACTAACACTCAGCAACGAATGTGATAAATATTGAAACCTTGAATGAGTTCTAGAAGATTGGGGAAAAGTGAAAGGGTATGTAAGAGAACATAGAACAGCGCACCCCAGTGTAAACACTGGGCGAATGAAGAATAAAGCTGATATGGCAGTAAAATGCTAAAGAATGAAGACTTAGGACTATAATTAAGAGAGATGTTAAGCTGTCAAGGGAAGATAGCTCCACATCACACCAAGTGCTTCTGTTCGGTGTTACAAGTTCTGTGGACACAGGTAGCTTCCCAGATGCAAAGCACTTGCTCCCAGGGGTTGTCTGTCTTCATATATCATGCAACCTGCTCATGAAAAATGTTGGACTGTAAAACAATCATTTGCCAGATCTCAAAAAGCAGGTGGCAATAGGAAAGTCTTATTTAACAGCAGAAGTCTTTGAAGGCTGGTGCTAAGTCCCTCAGATATTTGCAGCGCTCTTGTCTCTGTATGCACTCTAAAATCATTGACCAGAAAAAAGTTATGGCTGAAAGACATTTGGATGATAAAAACTGGCAACATGGTAAATTGTTTTTGAGACAAGGAGGGTAGGCACAAATGATTTGGATCATATTGGAACACGAGCTCACTCATGAACCGGTTTTGTAACATTGCTCATTACAGGCCAGACTTGTAACTGCATCTCTGTTGATGGATGTGTCCATGAAGCAGTGAAAACCATAACTACAAGATGTGGGAAACTAGAACTTGGCAAACTGGGGCAGTACGTGGCCTCTATGCTGGAGCTGGCCGTGTGCCATGTAGGCTTGGAGCGGTGCAGTAGTGCAAGGGATGAAAGCAGGATTTTCCATACTTAAACTTCAAAGCAGACTCAACCTTGAACAGGTCTAATGTCACCAGAATAATCTGGGTGTGATTCCCTGGGAGTTACAGCTATGAGTTTATTGTATGTTTAGGAATGAAGCTGCTCTTCACATACAACCAGTCTCAAAGAAAAAAGAATAGGTTAATATGTTTTTTCTTCCTGTGATATAACAATATCAAACATGAGAGATGAGAAATAAAGAGCTTGAGCTAAACCCAAAGACTATTTATACTGATCAAAGCTGACCTGTTTACTTTCCCAACTCCAAGTTAATAAAATGATTGATGATTAATTCAATTTGTAAATATCTCTGAAAATGAAGTCTCTTTAATATCACTGATTTTTGTAACTGAATATGTACACAGCTCTTCATGTTTTGGAACGCAGATTTGATAATAGGGTAGACTGAAAAAGACCTCTACTTTTTTATCCATGGGTATATTTTGGCATACAGTGTTAGGAGTCCAGCAGAAATCCTGCTGAGCTAGACCACCATAATGTAAATGCAGGAAGACCACTGCAGTAAGCCCAGTCTGACTTGTTCTTTCTCTTCTACCTCCAGCTCTCAGGTGTACCCTCTCAGTCCAAGGAGAGTAGAACACAGGCACTCAGACCTGCCACTTGGATCCAAGAGGAAAGAAACGTCTTTTGCACTGTCAACAGTGCAGAAATAAATACAGCATTTCTAGCCTTAAACTGAGTTTTGGGGTTTTTTTAGCAGAATTCTGTCTTTTAGACATTTTTACAACGTGATTTTTAAAGGTATGGTTTTTATTTTTTTCTGCGTACTCCCTTTAAAGGCTTAGGCAGATGTCTGAGCTCATGATTCATCCAGGCTTGTTCAATGAATCAATTTAAATGTCACCTGCACGACTGTAGAGCTCTAGAAGGTGCTGTATTTCTGAAGAGCTCTAGAAGGTGCTGTATTTCTGAGGGCAATGAGAAGAGAAAGAGGAATGCAAGTCTCAGAGGTGGTTGACAGCGAAGTGCTTAACTTCTGCCAGTGATCACTAATGCCCACAGGATTTTTCAGAAATGCATATGGTTTAGCTACACCTTTGCCATGAAAAGATAGTGTTGAAAGATATTGGTGAGAGTTTATAGTGTAATAACTGTCAGTCTTATTCAGTTGGCTCTATTTTCTTCACCTCTACAGATATGATGTCTCCAAGAAAACTTTTTTGGCTGTTTAGAACGTGGCCTGCAAAAAGCAATCAGTTGGCAGGTCTTGCTTAGTGTTTCCCGTGTTTTGATGACAGAGCTATAGACCTCTCTGAGTTTTTAATGGTTTGCTTACATGAAAACCTTTTGTTTTGAAGATGAATTATGGACCCTTAATCCATGACTGAGTCTACACTGCAGCGGAAATTATGCTCTCCACAGTCATGCTTGGAATAAATTTTGGTGTGTGATCCTGCTGGACAGGACTTCTTCTGAGAGCAGTTTGGGTACGCAGTTCTCTCAATCATCAGAGCAGCTAATACACTTCTCGGTAACAAATACACTACAGTATATGGTATCAGCTACAGGGATAGTATGTAGAGACATGCAACAGTGGCTTGGACTTCCTTATTATATCGACACTCTTCCACAGTCTCTGTGTATTAAATAAAGTCCCAGTCTCTGACAAATTTTTAAATCACTTGATCTCAGGAATGAGTTTGCCCCTCTTTTTTTTTTTTTAATTTTCCCTGTCAATAAAAAAAATAAAATATAAATACTGATATTGATTGTGGTATGTCTCTGGACAGCTAGGACTACTGTGCCTCAGGAGGAGGAGAACGATCTCTGACTTTGGAGTCCCAGGGCTGGAAATGTTTACATGAATTGCAACTTTCAGATTCAGTCTTCAGTACCCAAGAGGGTACTGAACAAGTGGGTTGACTGTTTCTGAGAGTTTCAAGGAACAAGATAATATCTGTGTTAAAAATGCTGCAGCTTGAACTTTTGTTTTATAGATGCATCACTTTTAAATGAATATCACACTGAGAGGGGGAATCCCCACCACCCCCATCAGCCCCACACTAGAATATTTATCAGTTTGAAGCTGTGTTATTTGTTCCACAAATAGGAACCAAAACATGTTCAAGTACTCAGAATCTAGGAGCTACCTCCTGGTGACTTCTTAAGGTCTGATGAAACGAACAGCTTCGCAAAAGCTATAGCAGCAGAAGCATATCTGAGCCTTAAGAGACATTTTTGTTCTATATTCTGGGGGAAACTGCTATAAGTATGCCAAACTGAAGTATTACAGGCACTCTCTTTCACTGAATTTATTCGCGTATGTACAGTAATAGAACACCATGATCTGCAGCGCACCACTGCTGCTTACCTGTGCTGTCTTCATATACTACTGTTACTATTTTCCAGTTGTAGTATAATACAAGATCCAAAACTGCTCTGCTGATGGCTGCATAGTCTGGATAGAGGTTGATATAAAATGCATCTTTGTTATCCACTGTAGGGTGCTTCCATCGCGTCTGAATATGTGGGACTTCAAGTGCATTGCAGATGGACTGCACTGCACTGACGGAGGAGCTGTGGGAAGGTCCGAACAGAGCAGCTACACCAAGAGCAAGCTGGTCACATGCTGAGAGGGAGAGGAAGGGAAAGAAAGAAGCTGTTAGTTGGCGAAAGCAAGTAACTTGTGTGATGTTTATCAAGATCGTTTACCCTCCATCCACTGCCATTTCAAAGTGAGAATGGGTGACCACGTTGCTTCCAAATCCATTGAGAGATTTATAAATGGTTCCTTAAAATGGCTTTCGTGATTAGCAGTTAATTCTAGAACCTGCTTGCTACAAATAAAAAACCAAAACAACTTCTCTGCTCATCTTCAGAACACATTGATTCCTAAATTGCCTTTCTCAGAATGGCATTATGGTGGAGATGCCAGAAACTTCCTGGTTATGGTCTTGCCAAAGAGACGTCATATGAATTTTCATGGCAGCATGTCAGGAAATACGTTTGTGGAGTCACAACACGCACTATACGGATTCCATCCTTAACTGGCAAGCTTCTACCAACATGAGTTGCTCAATTTCAGGCGAGTGAAGGAATATAAACAGTAAAGGGGCACTATAATTCATGGCGCTCCTTAATCTGTGTTTACAAAACAGGCAGTAAAGCCAAAAGCCCTCAGTAATGACACAGGGAAACAAAGCACCAACACAAACTGACATTTTAATACCTTTCCAAATCAGTCAAATGCTAGTATCAGCATAGGTTTATTTCTCCTTGGGCCTATATATCAGCCAAAAGAATCCCTCCTGTAGGTGTCTCTTCATTTTTCTTTCCTCCCATCTCTTTTCAGGGTAACAGACAGAAGGTGAAGTGATGTTAATTACTTCTGTCCATTAGCAAAATTTGCTGCGAATGTTTCTAACAAGGTCTTTATAAGGTGACAAAGCCCTGCACTGAGTTGCAGTGTTGTACTCGGTTAGTACTTTGTGAGAAATTTAGAAATTATGATGATTGAATGAAATACTAAGTACACAAACATCCACAGTGAGCTGAGATTTTATAAATTAATATTTAGCTCTCTGATAGTAATAGAATATGACAGACAATCAATTATTTTTTATTTTTTGTCTACAGATGAGTGTTTTACAGGCAGCACAAAATGCGCAGGCTTTCAAGGTTTAATTCAGAAGGCTTCTTAAAGGATGACAGGTTCTAATGTGCAAATTGCATAAATCATATCAATAATTCATGATGAGAAGAAATTACTACTCTCTGAACGGATTCCTTGCATGTAGATTTAAAAATGCGTTTATAACAAACTCCTTCCTACAGATTAAGTGGAGATGGTACTTTTAGAATAGTCACAGAAGAGATTCTCATTCTACAGGAAACCTAAAATCCCATCTGTCTGGATTGTATGGATTATAAATCCACCATACTTGATTTTTGATAGCATAGTTTAGGTATCTCTCTGATGCTTGAAAAAGAATGCAATAAAGATAATTTAAACCTGGTTTTGATGTTCTTTGAAAGCATTCTTCTTTTTTCCGGTCTTTGGTAAGAAACTAGAATATCACAAGGAGAATCTAATAACTTAGACATTTGGAAGGCAACAGTTCACAAGCATTCTAGCATTATTTGTGCATGGTATTTTCCAGCATGGATGTTTTCCAGCCTTAATTTGCCTTTCAGCAGAAACATCTTCTTTTTGCTTTATAGCAAGCATATATTGTACCATTTACAGTGGCAGAGGTTACAGCGAACTGCAAAGCACGTCTGCAAAGTCTTGGTGACTTATGGGTCTTCCTCCAAACTTGTTTGCATGAGATTTTGTGCACACCATGTAATTCCAGGAACGAGACATCTGTATATAAAACTTTATCAAACTTCAAGGTTGCCTCCTAGAGGTGAAGAAATACACTGTGCTTAAGGACTGTTGTGACTTTTTCCCCCTTTATGTTCTGATCTGCAACTAAATTAGATGTAAGTAAATTGGATCATAATTTTCCCTCTGAGAAAAATAAAAGAATAGTCAAAAAAATTCCAAACTTGTCCACTCCAATTCTTATAGTTGTTTATAACACTGAAATAGTTGTTATATCACAGAAATTTACTTCTGCCTCTAACCGTCTGAAGCATCAATATTTCAGGAAGGGGAGACTGTTGGCTTCAGTTCTTTAAAGTACAATAGAAATAATTTGTTATGAACAATGGATATCTGTGTGTGAGCTCTAGTTATGGGCTGTGACATCCCACTGTGATCCCTCTTAGTCTGTGATCATATTCTGCAGAATTCCAGGTGGCAAATCTCTTTTTTGGAAAGAAAAATGGGTTGGACTTGCCACCTTCCATCTGGGGCTCTTAGTATGCGGAGAGTATGCAGGTGTTTTAATAGAAACTAGATGACAAGTCCAAGTCCAGCTTCATTCTTAATTCAAATAACTTTGAAAGATGAATTCTTTGTTACCATTCATAACACACATTACAATAGGAAGAAAAGAAGACCAGGCTAGGGAAACATAGCATAGAACATGTATATTACTGACACAGTAATTGAGATAATTACCTCTTCTTGAGGCTTCAAAACTATCAAAAAGGTTAATTCTCTGGATGTCATAGGTTAACGTGGTATTAGGCATCAGTGTTCTGTTTCTATTAATGTTGGTGACTGCAAATTTGAAAGCCAATTCTTCAATATTAACAGGTTCATTTTCCACAGTTTCAAATATCCCTCCTGTTGAAACAAATAAATGAGAAGTATTATTCACCTCTTCATCACTGTACATAAAAAGAGAAAAATAAATTATGAGCAATAATAATCTGAGTGTTCATAAAGGAAAACAGTTAAAATTGCTGTTAAAATCACTACAGCAAAAGCATATTGGATCATTAGTTTTTATCTACAATGTCACTGTAGGTTAACACAATATTATGAACGTTGCTTAGACAAACATCTGTGAAACATGAAGCATGGCTATTATTCAGCCTTCTCAAAATAAAATTTCAAATGTTTGTGAAAATTTCTATTGAATTCCCAGCTAATGAAAGTAGTAGGTTTTGTTCCTCCCTTCTCTTTTCACCGTACTATAGATAAAACTTGGATACGTTGAAGATGTTTTTTTTCTGCAACTTCTGACAGTATAAGATCCGCATTCAGACATGACTGACATGACTTAGGAGTTTGAGTAGAAATGGACTGAAAGTTTCTTTGTGAGGTTGATGTCTTAGTAGGGCTTTGGGTTTTTTTTTAAAAACTTGGGCAATGTTGTTGACCATTTCTCTTTGCTCAGGGAAAGATGAGCATTTTTACTTTTTCAGAGCTCATTGCTGAATGAACTGAACTTGTTGATACAGAACATAGCTGAGACACACAGATTTCACCTCTGTGCCAAAGTGTTAAGTGATCTCTCCAGCTGTGTAGGGTCTACCAGTACCACGATGACACTGTTTTAAAAGTCCATTAAGTCCTTTTAAAAGTCTTTCCAAGGGCAACGCTTGATCTAGCACAATTGCTCTCAACTTCTTGTCATTCCTCTAGACTCTTCTTCCAACATCTGTTTTGAACTATTTGAACAAAGGCACGTCCCAGTGCAAGTCCAAGCGGGCAACTGCTCTTTGAGCACAGCTCAGTTTGTCGGATCTTACTTTCTACCTTTTGAACTGAAATTTTATATAGATCTTGTTGCTTTTGAAAACAAATGAGGTGAATTTGGGCTTTTCTTTAACCTAGGAGAAAGTTTTCCAGAAGAGGACCTGTAAACAACCAGTCTGAATTTTGGAAGTATTCTGGCATGTTGCTCTGGCATACTCTGAGATGGGGAAGGTGGCTATGTTTCAAGTCAACAGCCTGTGCCACTTATACTGGAATGTCTACTCCCTCTAGCCTCTAGAGACTTTATTATGCCAACAACACCTTTGAGCACAGCTCAGTTTGTCGGATCTTACTTTCTACCTTTTGAACTGAAATTTTATATAGATCTTGTTGATTTGAAAACAAATGAGGTGAATTTGGGCTTTTCTTTAACCTAGGAGAAAGTTTTCCAGAAGAGGACCTGTAAACAACCAGTCTGAATTTTGGAAGTATTCTGGCATGTTGCTCTGGCATACTCTGAGATGGGGAAGGTGGCTATGTTTCAAGTCAGCAGCCTGTCCCACTTATACTGGAATGTCTACTCCCTCTAGCCTCTAGAGACTTTATTATGCCAACAACACATTCAGTCTGTCTAGGAGCACTGGGATTTGATGAATACATAACAAACACAGCTAATTTGAAAAAAAATAACTACTTTAAACAGCAATCTCCAGCTTCAGTACTTGATTTTGCAAGTATAATTTACTCATTTAGTGCAAGTCACTAGAGAATACTTCGGATTTCTGTTACGTATTTTCGCATTTCCCCATGTGAAATTTGAGTCCTAGATATCGCTTTATATTTTCTGAGCACCAGAATGTATTCAGCTAATTCACTGCAATCTCTTGCAATTTTGATGTCACAAGTGTAGGAATAGTGCAGTCATTAGCTGGAAATGGGAACACGGTGGAATTAAAACCTGCTGCAAATTTTAGTTCAGCAATGAAAACACGAGGCTATCAATCCCAAGCTGGCAATGTCATCTCTAGCTACTTTTGAATACACATCATTGTATTATCTCTCAAATCCATGTATAACAATATTTCAATGTCTTAAGCAATTTTGCAGTATTTTCGTTCACTATATATATTTCTCATTTACTATATGCATGTATTAGAAACTTAAACTTCCTGATTTTTTTCCCTCCATCATAAAACATATAAGTGATTTCAGGAGGCTGTGAGACAGAAATAGTTGGGGAAAAAAGTTTAAGTGATGACTTCTGAACCAAATGTAAAACCTTACGTGGAATGCTGGGGGTCAGCAGGATTTTCCAGATTTGTAAACTATAGGGTTGACAGAAGAATAAAATTCTAATGTCTGTTCTTTCAAATCCTTGTCCTAGTGATGATACCAGAAAGTTTGCTACTCTTCCTGTTAAATAAAATTTGCTTTCCTTCCTTTCACCTGAGGAAGACAAATATTTTCGGTTAGCTGGAAAGCTAGCTTGGGCTTGGGCCAGCGAGATACAGCTGCTGAGTTTTGCTTCGACCTCTGCTAGACTTAGCACAATATTGTTTCATAAGGCAAGGTGGAAGCCACTGTGTATAATGGATAGTCTGAAATAACTTTCTAATAATACAGGGTGATCAACATCTGTCCCCACTTTCCATAGTACGGGTGACTTATCATTTGATCTTCGCAAAAAATCTTCTCCATCCCATTATTGCGTTGTGCTTGTATTGTTTGTTTTTTTTTTTAATTAAAACAATATCTTCCAGCTACCCTTGAGGTAACCTTCATACCTATACATACAGAAACACTTTCTCATTTTAGGACTAAAACTTTTCCCAGGCCTCTAATCAGTAGCCTATTAAAGGGAGATTAATTTTAATTTATGTATATCCATTAGATATTAATACTTCATTGGCAGAATTTTGCAGAATTTTTGTTCATCCCTTTTCAAAAAGAATAGAAGCTCACTGGGCAGAGGGAAGGAGAGGAGAGAAAGGAGGAATAATGGAAAGAGGGAAAGCGTTGCATGGATGTGTTTCCTAAGCAAACTAATCAAAACTGCATACTCACTGTCACAGACATGTCTAATATATTCAAATAAGTCTCTCTGAAAGACAGCTGTATAATCAGTATGTTGGTACCCCGTCAACATATTTTCCAGGTTCCTTTTGTAAAACATTACAGATAACTTTGGTTACATGCTTTAATTTATGGCGAGATGCTCTGGAGAGGTCTGCTGTAAGAACAGGGCAGATAGGTAGTCAAGAGGTTCATAATTTTACACAGGAAATTTTGCTCAGCTGAACTGGGGTTGCTGAACAGGGTACCATTTACAGCCTCTGAAAACTGGTGGTCTCCTTCCCCACTGGGAAGGGGAAGTTTTGAGACCACAAAAGTAATTCTTCCAAGTCAGTAAATGTTTACGTGACAGAATGTTCTCCTGATTAAACCCTAAAGAAAGCACAAAGAGTGATGCCCTAGTTCCCATGAACAAAGTCCATGAGATGGTTTATGGAGGAAATCGTTGCTTCCTGTGAGTGAACTATGGGATAGCTGCATTGAGAACAGCTTGAAATGCTACGTACTTGAGATTAATTTTTCTGTTGAGACCTATGTGTGTAAAAAAGTTGAACCAGTCTATAAATTTGCATCACAAATAAGCCAGCAGATAATATTTGGATGTACTCTGCTGTTCTGTTTTCATCCTTAATGAAATCTAGCAATTTAGTGAATAGTTTCTCTTCCGTGTTGTACTGATGACTTATAGTCAAGCTTAGAATTTATTGGAAAGTCCAGGTTAAAAGAGAAATAGCAGAGCAAGTGACAAGTTTGATGAAGAACCATTTTGTCAGATGATTCATTTAAATAAAGTAATTACTGTACAACATTTTAAAAACAAATTAACCACAGGATTCTACAAGGGAAGAAAAAAAATCAGTGTTAACTCAAGTTATAAATGATGCTCCAGAAATGAGGCTATTATTGCTAAGCACAAAACCAAGCACTGGCTTTCAAAGTAGGCTGCTGCTAGAACATACATGGGACAAAGCTTAAATTTCTGCGTCCACCCTTTCATCTCCTTCCTCTCCTCCCCAATTGCTCAACCACATAGTGAATCTGCTGCAGCAGCTTTGACTGACCAAAGGCTGCTTAGCACTGGCGACTGGCAGATCTGACCTTTCTTCCACACGGGCACTATGTCTGCTCCTGTGAGGAGCAGGATTGTCTGTACGAGTCATCTCCATGTTCTCCCACATTAGTGGGAGATCCCAGCATTCGTGTTCACTTAATCAATAATCCTGCTTTAGCGCATGTGTGTGAGGAAAACACTTTCAGCATTTACTTTATAAAGTGATGTCTGTGAGGAGGGAGGGAAAAGCTATATCTGCCTCTACTGTAAATTTAGCTGTGGAAAGTAAGAGGAAAATGACTACCTGGCTGATGTTGCTCTGACAGAAATGAGGGCTGAGCCACACGAGTGACGGCTCTGCCAAGGAGTGAGGGATGCAAGTCAAACTGACAGCCATGACAATGTATCAGCTGCATTCATCCACTGAAGATTGAAAAATCCTACAGAGTACAACGTCAAAAATATAAAAGCACACCTCAGCAGGCACACCTCAAAAAGCAGCTCTAGTCCTTCTGACCAAGCAAATGTTTCCATTTAAAGAGGTCATCATGGACTGAGGGAGTTTAGAAAAGGTCGTGGCTGAATCAATTTCTATACCTCTCAACGGGTCTCAGTATTTTGCTTCAAGACAAGACAGAGCTCAAAAGCTTGTTATTGGAAAAATTCTCTGTCCCTGTTTTAAAACCAGTCATAAACAGCAACAACTAGGAATTGCTGACCTTTCTGATGGCAGTTATCAACCCGTCTCCCTGGCTTCTTTAGTCAGGTTTCCTCAATGCAAAATATCCCACTAACATATTTCAGTCCTAATACAGTGGACATAGTATAAATTTTTAGCCATGTAGATGTAGAATTGCTTGAGTAGCCTAGAAGGAATTTCTGTCGGTAGTATCATGACACATTTGAAGTAAAATGCAAACTTTAAAATATATTTTTAAAAGCCATATCCCACTTGCAGAGAGATTTTCCTTACTTACTCCATATCAAACATAAGAACACTGGATTTAGGACTTTTTTTTATTTATTTGCTACTTCCTATTAAAACACTACAGAAAGCCAGATGACACGGAGGTAGGCTTAGAGAGAAAGGCAATACTGATAACCTGCAAAGCAGAGCAGTGAGAATGCCATGCTTTTTGAGAATGGTCTGTATTTCCTTCAGACACCTAAAGGACACCAAAAGAGAAAAAACATGATCTGCTTTTAAGTCAGCCTGAGACCCAGCAGTCGCTGTAGACATGCCAAAAAAAGTAGTTATTTTACAGATGTATGTTTTGTTCTGGGACATTCCTGTGTTCATTATTTTTGTGGATAATTTTAATATTCCCCAATTACATTTGTTAAATGTCTATCCAGCTCACTGGTGGCTGTGTGAGGCAGCTCTACAACAGATTCATGTCCATGCTTACACACTGGATCAGCAGTCAACCTCCTTTTCACATCAGAATTCCGCTGCGTATCAGTTATTGAACTGTCCTCCAGATATTTTTAAATAATATTCGTTATAATTTACATAACTCTCTGCTTTTTGACCAGTGGAATATGTTGTAAGCAGGGAAGTCATTTGCTTGTGCTGTTAAAACACAGAAAAATGTTGCTGATTAATAGACGTGGTGTTCAAGGACCATAAGTCAAACCACCAGATACAATGAGATTTAAAAGATATATTACTTGGATTTTTATTTGCTGCCAGATTTTCATCTCCCAGCATGCCATTTTATTCCTGGAGCCAGCAGTCCCAGCAACTTAAAGACAGTAGCTCAGCTATTCATAGAGTCATAGGACTCCAGTAGCCATATTAATACCAACATCAAGTATTTTGATATTCCAACAGACATTAAAGTGAGAAATGGGAAGTGTTAAAAAACATGAAAGCTGTATGTTGTTTATGGTTTTGTTTAGGTTCTACACTTCAAAAGAATGCTTTTTGGAAACACACATGCTGACCACACAGTAAAATATGTTGGAAATATTAAAACATACAGACTACAAAGGACGGTAGAGGCAAAATAGAGTTAACATTAATGACGAAGATTTTCCTCATAAAGACAAGCATTTTTTCCTTCGCTAGACAAAAAGAGGACTTTCTGTGGGTTACAGCTGTTTCCAGTTAAGGGTAAAACTTTACTTCTACAAGGCTGATGTCCAGGTTGCCTTTTCTTGCTCAAAAGATATCCTAGTTTCTAGTCTCTCCTCCCGTGGAGGCATTTGTTGCACAGGATGACACAACGAATGAGCAATGTGACAGCACAGGGCCCACTGTGCACTCCAGAGAACCTCTGCTTCATCTCCAAAGCTTTGAGATACTGACAGCTTTCAAAGGCAATGTACTGTCATGATGTGCAGGTGATTCGCTAGTGGGATTTCCAGAAACACCTGAACATCTATCTCCTGACGGGATTTATGCTTTGGGAAGCCCCACCTCCTTTCCCCAGCACTGTCTGAACACCAGGAGGTCCATGAGACTTCATTAAAACCCACCTGTCAGTCACTGAAGGGAAATGAGAGTTAAAATCCTAATGACTGTGCAGCTGTATGCCACTGGTTTCCCAAAAGAAGAGCTGTTGCTGTTGCCAAGTTAATGTAGGAGGTTCATAAAGACAAATTAGCATGCAGTTTGCCCTTGCTCTCCGTTGATATAGATACATAGCTCTGAAGCTTAGGGGGACTGGCGGAGTGGTAGGAGGAGACCTATAGCCCAAAGAAGAACAGGGCAGAACGAAACAGAGCTTATGAAGTTTTTTTCTTCAGATAATGCCCATTTCCAGAGCTAAAGAGTGCGCCAGTAGGAGTGAAAGCACTCACCACTCAAAATGACCCCCAAGCATTTTTTTCCATCCTTGCCTCTGACCAGAGGACAATTTTCCCATGCCATGAGGAGTCCAATGGCGAGTCAGCAGAAGTGCACTCATTACAGAGCTACGTCTGAGCATTCATCTTACCAGAAAAGAATAATCAAATAAGTTGTTACCTAGAGGCTTACCTTCAGCAGACAGTTCAACAGTACCTTTCCTTTTAAAGTCAGCTCACTGACTGTGTAAGATTAGTCCAGAAATTGCCTATTACCTCTAATTTACACGACCTAAAAACTTCTCCTTTATGTGTTTGTGTGTACTGAAAGAAAAAAAAGGTTTCTCAGGAAGAATCATTAACAATCACAATCCTATAACAAACACTAGTTGCATTTTACATTTACAAATACCAACCAAGGTGGGTTTGCTCCCCTAGGTTTTCGTGGAATTAGATGCCTGTGTTTTGCATTTGGCTCACAGAATGCAAACTGAACACATTAGCGTTCTTTGCACGGGTGAGTTCAGCCTGGCAACAGGGACCTCTGCGTTAGGCAGCTATTATCATCCTCATTTTACAGACAGCGAAACTGAAAGCTTGAGTGACTTTCCTACCATTGCTCCCTCTTCAATCTGTTCAAAAGCTGTTTTGGAAACCTTCCATACATTGTGCTCTGTTTCAGCCTATTCCCGCCCTTTTTTTAAGCCCCGTCTTTACCTCAGCATTCACCATCTCTGCATTCACCCAGCCTCGCTCCTGTTCAGCATGCCTTTGATTTTATTCCTCACTGCTACACCCTGCCAAATGTCACTGCCATTTCACTGCCTATGCCAGATCCTGGGTCTGGATCATTTTCCCTCTGTAACTCATCATCTGCCTGTGGGGTTCTCCTTTTAAATGATGCACTCAAAAACAAACAAAGCCCATACCCTTGCTCTGTCTACGCTCTACCTTCATTGTTGTCAGCCATCTGAATCTAAAATAAAAGATAAGTTGGTGAGCACAGAAAGGCTGGTATGTTGCTCTGGTGCTCACCCGGATTTCCTGCCTTCTTTATGCCCATCTCTGCATTTGTTTGCTCTGCTGTCTCTGCAGGTTGCAAGCTTCTCCAGACTGCAAGGAATTTGCAACCAATCAGAATAATTTGGAGCAGAGTTGGCTTTGGGGAATTGGGGTAACGGTTACATTTTTGTTTCGACAACTGTGTGATAGGACAGGGAAGCTGAAACCTGGGACAGGTTCATGACCTGAAACCTGACAAGGAAAGTTGGAAAGGGGTGGACCTCAAGTGTCAAATTTAGCAAATGTGAGGACTGGATTTTTTTAATATTAGATTTAATTTCTGAAAGCTCACCAAGTATTTGACAAATTGAGTATCTCCTAGGTTCAAAACTGCACATCTGAAATCCACTTTTGGGCACATCTTTAGGACACAACTGTATCCCAGTCGCTTCTGTGAAGATTTTGCTCTCAGCTTTACCAAGAGGTGAGGCACGGTTTTGCAGTCTGACTCCAAATTTGCATGATTTAGACTGAACTCTCACAGGGACTCAGCCTTTCTGTTACTTCTGTGCAGTATGGTTAGTGCTTAATCACACAGTGATGAAACTGGTAGAAATCACATTTTGGTTTCAGCCCTTGTGCAGGCAGGTGTGAGTTCTGTGACTGACCAAGAGCTGCAACCCGTTATACCGGGTCTGAATACATAACTCACAGCAAACAAGGTCTTGTTAAATATTGTAGATGAAGAGTACAAAAGAGGGAAAGGATCTTACACAGAAAATGTTAAACCACTCCTGTATCCAAAACCTCCTCTATCAGAGCCAGGGCTGGGCTTTTATAATTATCTGCACTCTACCAATCTACTGCATTCAGCAAAGTTTTATTGTGTGGAAAGCAGAGGAATAAAAATTTGTATGTGTCTAAGTACATATACAAAATGTTGAGCTTATTAAGTACAAAGATCTGCCTTTTCCAACGGCATTTATGTGAGTTCAGCTTGTGAGTTTAGAGATATTTCCCAAAGGCTCAATCAGCAAGATTCATGTTATAGAATTTCTAAGTAATAAACTTTTTCTTTTTTTACTGGGGTAAAAAAATGGCTGATCTGATTTGCAATACAGTGGCAGTACTATCTGGAAACTAAACGATTGTTCTAGGGGTGTAAACACTCCATTTAATAGAAATCTTAAAAAATATTTCCTTGCTGCCTTTTTATTGTTTTCACTTGATGCACAGGCTAGTGAGGAGGTACTGAAAAGTGCAAGTTAATATATATGCTATTTATCTTGTTTGTTGCTCTTCCTTGCACGTAGCCATACTTATCTGGGCAAACTAGCTATTCATGCATTGCAGCATTCATGTCAAAGAAGACAAAAACAGGGGAGGAAGAAAATTGAGTCTGATTACCCAGTTACACGTGCAACACTGGATGCCAAAAGATGCTATTTCTGGCCATGCAGCAAAATGGAGGGAATGAGAATTGTTTCCCTTCTCTTCTTGGAGCTAAAATTAGGCAGATGAGCCTTTCAGAGTCCAGGATGAGATTTTGCGTGAGATGTTTTCCTCAGGAGGAGGGCACTGGCTAAAGCAGCACACGCAGAGTTTCAGCACCCTGCTTTCCCGCTGTCCATGCATACGACCTGGTCCGCTTTGCAGAGCACAACTCATATGCTGTTCTTTGCAAAAGTATGTGGCAGATCAACCGTCCCTCTTCAGAAGAACTACAGTTTAATCAGGATGTGTGGTATGAATGGAGCTGCTCTCCTCAGAGCTCCTCAGTAACCCAGGGAAACTGTAGTCACAAGATGCCCTGCCATGGGGCAGTGAGGAAGCCCTCGCCTGAAGCACCTTCCATGCAAAGTGCTTCAGGTGGATGTTTTGGCTCAGCGTCAGCACTGCCAAAATAGTTCGGAGTGTAAAGTAATACAGCCATTCTTCTAGCTAATGAGATGATCTTAGTGAAAGTGTCTGCCAACCGTTCATTAGCTGCAGCTATGCAGCTACATCCATGCATAGCCCTGCACCTTTTGCCATAACCCTCCTGCTTTGTAACCTGTGTGGCAAAAATGCTCCCGGACTCTGCGAAAGCAGGGGCTTCATTTCCTCTTCTAAGGCTCCTAGCAAAAAAGTAACAGGCTTTTAAACTTCCTTCCCCATCATTTTGTTCAGAAGATATAAGACCTTACTGGAGATACAGATTTCTACTGATTTCAAGAAGATTTGATCAGATTCTTTCAGGGCTGAGCATTTCTCCCACTATGCTGTAACAACTTAAATTGTCCACTGGAAAAGAAACTTACTTTCTGGTGTCTTTTTAAATCTTTCAGAGCACTACTTCACACATACGTTTTTTATACTTATTTGTCTGAGGATTTCCTTCTGAGGCATCCCAATATCTTGACATATTAATTGCTGATCATGCAATTGCTGGACAGGTTGGATCGATGGGCTGAGGCAAGGAAAATTTAATTCAGAGGGGTTTCATCACCTGCTTTTATGTAGGCACATGGTTAAAACAGGAGGTGTTTGTGCAAAAAGTGCTTTGGCACCTTCCTTTGCAGTGGTTACAAGATATTACGCTTCCAGAAAGTAGTAATCAATACAGTATGTGCAGCCATTTTACTTTTATTTTCCTGCACTATGACAGTAGTTGCCTCATAGAAAGTTGTATATATTCATTTGACTGAAGTCTGGACAAGGTTGCTCTGAGGAGCAATCCTGAGGTGTAAGAATAGAGCCTTACTATAAAGCAATTGTGAGTTTGCATATGCAACGAAACTACTTCAGGATTAACCATTTTTCTCAAGCTGTAGACAGAAATAGAAAGACATTTAAAAATCCTGGACTATACTATGAAATGTGCGTTATTCAGTAAACAGCATTTTCATGCATAAACATCAGGGCTGTATCTTTAAAAATTACATACTTTTTCTTTTCATGAGTACCCATTAAGCACTATTATCTGTAAGATGCTTAGGAACATAAGGTCTTTATTAAAGCTGAAGAAATCTGAGTTTATCCTGAAAAAGCATGGATAAACGCAGATCACAGACTGCGCAGAAGTACATCCTTTTCAGAAAGGACATGGTGGTGGAGGCAGGTTAAGGTTAGTAGGGGGGACATTTTAAACTCTAATCACTCTTTTCTTTCTGAAATCCAGCTGTTACAATTCCCCTAAGGGCAGTGCTACCTATCAATCCAGAAATGATTGACGTGAGGGATGCCAAGAAGCCTACAGATAGCAAGATACAGCAGAGATCTTCTCTTATAAATTACTATGGACACTTTGCATCTTTAAGCATGCAAAAAACAGAATCCTAATCAAGAGTTTAAACATTAAGGATAGAGAGAATACACCAGCTTTTGCTGTCACACACTGTGTACGAAGTAACAGTGAATTTTGACTTTGCCTTCCTTCTAAGATGCAACAATTGTTTACGGTAGATTCCTCTGAGTTTGAAGTTGGTCTTCTCACTCTGGAGGAGAGGCTTATAATCATTTGGCTAGAATGGAGAGGACTTTACCTGTGACTATCACCACCCTTCCTTCTCCCATGGTGGCTGGAACTCCCCCAGGCTAACCCTGCCACTGTCAGGTCACGGCTGGGAGGTCTGGCCCCCCCCGTCAGGGCGTGAAGTGGGACCACGAGGGCGGG
>NW_010410946.1:34629-50718 GCF_000710305.1 Buceros rhinoceros silvestris | reverse complement strand
ATGGAGAGGACTTTCCCTGTGACTATCACCCCCCTTCCTTCTCCCATGGTGGCTGGACCCCCCCCAGGCTACCCCTGCCACTGTCAGGTCACGGCTGGAGTCTCTGCCCCCCTAGTTCAGGCAGTAAATGGAGCCAGTGAGGTAGGACGAGCCAGAAAACAAGAAACTTGCTTCAGTTCTGGTGTCCTCCTTCTCATTGGAGGAGAAAATGAGACATTTAATACCTTTTTTACTGTTGGTAATGGCAGTATAAGAGACTTTTGAAGCACTAGGCAGCCAATAAAACAGGGGCTAGGACAGTGGCCTAAGATGTGTGCCCCCTTTCTCCAGCCTCACTGTGAAATGCCAGCCTACACCCCAAAAAAACTTTGTCAATGCAATGGTGACGGTATGGACCTTTTTCCGTGAAAAACATAGTAAAAATTTTCATGACAAATTTGAGCCCAGGACCTGTGTGCTTGTCTAGTGTCTCTCTCCTGCATGAGGCAACATGTCCTGTACTCTTCAATACCGAGTGATTGGATTAGAAATCTTCCTGATTCAGCTTCAAAAGTACACGAGAGACACCACTGGGAACTTCTTGGCACCTTCCTCTGCTGTCCACACTCCTGACCCTGGGAGACACAGACCCGCTGCAGAGCACAAAGGGGAAGCTGCTCCTCCCTGCTCCTCCTCCTTAACATCATCATTCACCTTCTCCATGTGCAGCCCCAGCCTTGCTGCCTTTCTTCTCCTGGGGACTGCCCGCCTTCATTTAGGTGCAAACTGGGTGTGGCCCAACAGCCACGTTCTTCAGTCCTCATCGGACTGAAATGATGGCATTTCTTGTAACATCTCAGCAAAGGCGAGCATCAGCAATGGTTTATAGCTATTAGGTAAAGGTGAATGCTCAGAACCCAGCAGACGTGCATTAATAAAACATAGCCACCTTGACATATTGCTTGCTGAGCTTGTCTTGGCTTATAGGGGAACTATGTAACATGTCTATTAGGAAATGCTTATTCTGGGGAAGAAGCTTTTTGAGCTCTTCTGACCAAAAAAATTAAAAAAAAAAGGGCTGGCACCTCACATAGCCCCTTTGTGAATAGAGCTGCATGTTCATGCTGCAGCTAACCTAGTGGAAGATTTTCCCAAGCCTCTTTTACTTCCCTTGCGCATATCTGGGCCTGTCGCAATGTGACAGAAAGGCTCATAGGCTTCTAGAAAGTGTAACATAAAACAGGTAAGAATGTCACAAGCCACTCAAACCACATCAGCTATGTAATTAGGGAAAGTATAAACCTGAAGTTTAAAAACAGAAATTTAAAAATACATAAGCGATTTAATTGATTTTCATTAAAATAAATAATACCCCTCTTTAATTGGTGTAGAAGAATATAAACCCAAATGTTACCAGGTTTCCCACTGGATCAATCGTTTTGATTCTCCTGAAACTCCAAGCACACTACTGGGATGGGGCGCTTAACTGACAGTCCCCCAGTGCTTGTGAGATGTAAGAAAACGGGCAGGTTTTGCTCAGGATTTACCTATTATTCTTTAAACTTTATAAAAATTTATTCTCTTCCATCCTGCTGGATTATTCTGTCCTCATCTTACTAGCATTGACATAGCCTCATCTTTAAATCCTCAGGTATCAAAAAGGAACACGTAGAAAACGAGCTGACATTTTTCTAAACAAGGTATTTTTTATATTGCAGCCTCAGCATAGCAGGTGCTTTAAAGAAAAATATCAGGATACATTTTCAGTCTAAAAGTATAATGTCTAAGTAGGTTCATCTGGGATTATGCTTTTAAGGGTGGGGGTTGCAGATTTTGGAACCAATCCACTCTTACAAATGATGTTTAATCAGCACCTGCACTTTGAGTTGCTATATATCTTTATAATAATGATGGTTGTCTCTTGGGAAGACACTTAGTGGAGGTCCCTGCAATTTAAAGCTTTCTTTGTAATTATCAATCTGGAACATTTCTATTCTTCAGTCTACTGAGGGCCATTTGTGTCTGAATATCTTATTCATGTCTATATTTGCAACTGTTAAAGTAACAAGTATAAACAGAACACATCTGCACCTAATCACAACTTTACATGAAGTGTTGAAATAAACAACTTGAATAGAAATTTTAAATGGGAACCCAAACAACTATAGGAACACTGTTTTCTTGTAAACCGTTTTCAGGTTTGGGGTTGTTTTTTTCCCCCAGAAAAAATATATTCTTCAGAAACCCATATTCTAGCAAGACTGATTTCAAAATACTTAGAATGTGCAGAGGAAACCAAGACTTCCCAGCACTGTTAAACTGCCGGATGGATAAGCACATGACGTTGAAAATCCTATCCATAATGGGATCAAAATTAAAGGGGTTGCAAAAGCCTTAACTCCAGAAATTTTTGCTTTGGAGAGTTCTTGCTTTTGGGGAACTTTCCGGGTTGCATCACTGCTTTTCTTAATGCTGAATATCCCAAGAGGTTCTTTGGAACCAAACTTTTCACGTGTACATGAATCTGAGTACTTGAGAGGCTCCTACTCAAATCACTCATGAAACCTGTAGAGGTGGTGTCTTTTAGTGTAGGCAAATTTGAGGATACCTGAGTCAGCATTGTTATAACCAAGTAAAACCCAAACATTAAATGTTTAACATTCATACCCGGTATATACATCGGAATGTCTTTCACCAGCAGTCGTACTGAGAATGAGGCATTCCAGTACTTGGACTTACTACCTGATTCTCAGGGATGAATTCGGTATAAATCTGAGCAGAAGAGCCTATATGAGCTACATCTACTTTTCTTCTTTGTTTCTTCTCCAGATTTTGGGTTTTTGTGTGTTCCAAGAGCTACATGCAACAGATGTGATTTGTACAGATGGGGTCTGTGAAAGGCTTATAAAATTCTTAAAAACAAACAAAAGCCCTCAAAAATGCATATACCCCTGTTAACGTCAAGCGCTAAGTGAAAATTTGAATTTTAGCCTTACAGCTTCATTGCCAGAAATTTCAATCAGAATTCCATAAAATAACCTTAACGTGAAGAGGTATCGGTGTGTAAAGTATGGCTTTGGTTCAATTAAATAATTCCATAATTTATGGAAAAAATTATGGCCACAATGGCAGTAAATTCAGTGTGTTATCATCAATCAGGAGCGGAAAAAAAATATTACATTTCAAAATAAAATAAAAAATTCAGCTCAGGAGACCCTAGATTTCTTCCTTGCTCAATGACTCATTTTTCCTTTCTATGTGTAAAGTTTTCTATACATTGTGGTACTTTGAAATTTCTTGACATTTTCTACATTTGAATAGGCTTACATTTTTTGGAAGCTATATATGAAGTGTCAAAGTGTCACCAAGGAGAGTCTTCCCCTGAAAATCATAAAGTTTGAATTGAGCTCATCATGTCTACACAGCCGAAAACCTCAGGGTGGATTACCATAACAAGAGGATCGAGATTGTTTCAGGTTGCTGAAGCTGTTGTGTTTTTTGGCTGTGGAAACTGAAGAAACAGAACTGCCTCAGCGACTTCAGCAGTTGGTGCCACACATGAGTTGCAGCTCTAAGAGACACTGGACTAAGGTTTCCAGTCGCCAGAGGTCATTTAAGAAGGCCTGCCGGGGGGAAAGCATCAGAACTCGAGGAAAGCAGGGTTCAAGAGGGTGGGTGACTAGAAGTGGGTCTTCTGAAGAGGGGCATTCTTGTCTTGCAGATTATTGTACAAACTTTGTATTCAAGCGGGCACTTACAGGGATAAACAGACTTGGAGAACGTGATTCTTGTCCCCCTGATGTGAATGCAACTTTCTCCCCTTTATTCAACAAAATTAGCATTTAACCCCATATGCACATTCTTTAGTATTATCATATTCATTTCAGTAGGTCGAGAAATCAGCTATTACAGTTTATTATTTCAACACTATTATTTAAACCCTGCTATTTAAACCCTTGCTGAGTGGTGCAGATGTGGCAAAGTGGCTGCTTGGGGATACTGTTTTAACACACCCTTTATTCCCTTTACGTTTTGCTCAGTTATTTTGCGTCTGCAAAACGCTGGTGCCTGCTGGGGATGACTCTCATCTCAGTATCACTGAAGTTTCTCAGGTTACCTCTATTCACCATCCCAGATGACTTACTTCCAACATACACTTCCAACACACAAGCCAGACTTGTTGATTATTACATTAAAAAGATGAACTTGCTGCAGGAAGCATGGGGAACATAGAGGTCTCTAGAGTTTTCCCTAACATGCAAATCTGGAACATCACCAATGCACATACCGCATGAGGATGGACAAGCTTCCAAAGACCCAGGTGCCCACAGACTGGCAAAAGTTTCGTATGACATGAGTCACATAGACAGAGGAAGCATTTTTTCCCAAGGATGTGATATTTGACAGCATGCTGTATGATTTTAAAAAACAGAGACAGTTCTAAAGACCGTAAGCCAGAACACTACTCCTTGACAAGCTGTCATTTATTCAAATCAACCCCGAGTGCCTTTCTGAAAGACATGCCATAGTCACGTCAAAGTTATTTGTCTCAGTTTTGAGGAAAGGGGACAAAATTCTGCTGCTTGTTTATGATGGAAGACAGGTGTGAATCCTCTAATGATCCTGCCTGGTCCAAAAGTTTGTGGAATTCTAAAGGCAGTAATAAACCAGTCTGGAGATCTCAAACAAGAAGGGGGATGCTCCTCTGTGGCTTTCTTTCACAGTTATGTATGTCACAACAAACTGGGTAACAGAATTATATGCGCATGTGGTTTTCGCTTGGTGACAAAACAAGGATTGCTTCTAACTATGTGTGTTTTCTGTGAGATACTGAACATCGAAAAATGGTCAAATTAACAACCGCAATACATTTTCTATGTAAATTAAATGCGGTGTAGGTGACACTTCTAGTGATTATAGCTCTCTACGTGACATATGTTTAATGATTTAGATTGGCTCCTGCTGAGAGGGATTTAATTTAAGGCACTTATGGCATTGAGCTCGAATTATTTGCAAGAGTTGATGGAAGCTTATGTTTTACCCTACAGCTTGTGTTCAGATAAGAATCATCCGCTGAGTACATTCCATTTATCTCTTGCAGTATCTCAACTCTGGACTTTTGCCAGAGTTTTCTTTCTCCATACGCATTGTTAACCAGTTTCCAGCACAACCATTTATTGTTGTAAAATCAGATGTGTGAACAAAATTGCTATATTCTTGTATTTGATTTATTATTTACTTGAGTGTTAGGTTTGCAGTTTTTAAAGCTTCCTCATCTATTTCCCTTGGCAACAGGTTTTGGATATCTAGTTCCCTTGAAAATTAGCAAGAGCTTGTCATCCAACCCGTTAAAAAGCTTTTAAATTCTCCACTTTTCTATCATTGCTCATAGCTGCTCATCCATGAGCTGCTGATTGTGAGAACCTGAGGATTCAGAAGTGTCACCATCAAATTTGGTAGAAATTTAAACTTAATCTGAGGTGTGCAGCTGCCAGTAACCTTCCCTTTTATATTATCTCCCCATGTTGATAAACTTCAGTGAGTAGTTTGCAGCCATATGCTCTCCATAAAACATCTGCAGATGCACACATGCACATCTCTTGCTGGAATGACATAGGAGCTGAGCGCACAGCTTTCACTGAAGTTGCCTGAGTGTGAACGTGCGATTTTGATCCAATATGTCAAGGTCTTCTATTAACTTTTTTGGCCTTTGGATTGGCCCCACAGCACTCACTGATCTGGCCCTTATTAACAGTAATGATTGTTAAATCCAGGGGGAGGGTGGGGAATACAGAGTGCAGATGAGAGTAAATAATCAAAATGAATGTGTAATTTCCCTGTAGCACAATGCCAGCTGGCTTGGAAAAGACTGAGGGAAACCGAAGCAATGGTTATTTCATTATTCTTTGAATACTGGATGGCTGCTGGTGTTCTGCAGATTTGTCAGATAGTTGGCTATTCTGTTGTGGTTTCTAGGAGGTCTATGAAGATGCGGGCTACTCTTCCAGGACTCTTTGCAGGCTCTCCAAATGTCCAAAGGGGAGTGTGGGCACTTGTGCATGTCAATTAGTCCCTTAATGCATGTGGGGTAAAAAAAAGAGAAAGAAATCAGCTGTTGACTGCTTGTATTTGAAGAACCTAGCAGCAGTCGGGGTAGGGTGTTGGCACTGGGGGACAGTGCAATACAGAAACTCAGACTTCTGCACTGCACAGTTTTGACCAAATAATGACCACGAAGCTTGAAGAACTTCGCATCTAAATGACATGGTTTTTGCCAATGACCCTTTTCCTTATAAAGCCAGACCATACAGAGAAGACTTGTGCTCCTTACTAGCCTGGAAACACTCTGAACCCACTCTTTTCTCATGGAGAAGCGAGCTATCTTAAGCTCTGCACGTCATAGAAACCCTCGACAGGCAGCACGCAGGACTGGCACCAGGCCACTGCAGAGAACTGCAATTCCCATTGCTAGAGCCATTGCTGCAGTTCGAGCCCATGTTCTAAAAACTGCTGTGACTCAGAACTAGGATGGTCCCCTCTGCTGACTAGAAGATAATTACACACGTCTTCTGGGTGTATTATATTTCACGCAGGTAGTGCAGGTATGTCCAGCTAAAGCAGATGTAAAATATAGATTGAATGCTCAGTGAAATCTTAACAGAAAGCCACCTGTAATTTAAAAGAGTGTTAAATAGCAATCAGCTAAATGAGTTTGAGAGAGAAGAAAACACTACACATTTTTAAGGACAGAGTTAGAATAGTTTGCACACATTGCACGTGAAATTTCACTTGCTTTTCAGTGTGTGGGTATCTTGTTAAGCATCATTTTCATTTTTCTTTGCTTCCTAATGATTATTACGTTTCTCCTTCACAAAATAAGGAGTATTTTCTGGGACACACCTTTGAATTTATATTCACTGCAGCAAAAAAAAATCTTTGAAATATTAAATTGTTTCACACAGTTAAACTACAGCCTATACTTTTACGGTATTAGCTATCAATTAGAAGAAATGCAAGTTATTATATTATGGCATCTCCTGGACAGTTGCTGGCAGAAGCATTTCTGCTGGGAAGCCTAGAGGCACTTCTTTAGGTGACGTTCTGCTTGCTTCTTGTCCTAGAAAAGTAACTTGCAATTCTGGGGATTGGCTTTCAAAGTGCATCGAGAAAACAAGAGTCTCAGGAAATAATACTGAGAATTGGTAAAATTGAAGAGTCAAACGTATGTAAATAGCAAGTGTATAATAAATTATTCCATTAAAATAAAAATGTATCTTTCTCAGATAATTTTGCTGAATACATAAACCATAATCATATTAGCCTCTGGAATATTATTTTAAAATTATGCAAATCAGAAATGCTGGATCCAAAATCCAGATGCCTAAAAATTGAGCAAATTCCAACTATAGACAAGAGGTTTGGGGTTGGTGGATATGAAAATCAGAATCTCCGTGGTCCCATTTATACTGCCGTTCTGACTTTCGACTTGCCTAGAAGCAGAGTTCAGCTACAAATTGGAATCTGAACATATACGTGGACTGAAAAGAAGATATAAAGCCATGGTTATAACTCTGCTTTTACAATTTTTTTTAATCATTTCTCCTCTTCAGATTGTTTGCTATGTGAAGGATGCAGCACATAAAATTGCCATGTCAGGAATTCAGTCACATCGCTTGTTCTTTCAGGTAGCAGATGCATAGCCTCTAATCATGGGATTCTACTTTTTAATCTCTGCCTTCATATGGTTAATCCTGCCCAAAATTACACCATTTGATCTTGACAGGATTTCAGCATGTGCTTTCAGTGTGCCAAGAAATGATTTCTTAGACCATTTAAATACTTTTTCAAACTCAGGAAAAAAGGAGAGTTTACAATCTTCGGAAGAAGAGGCGGGAAACTCGGGAAGACTACAAAAGTTCCACGAGGCTGTGTGGGGAGAAAATTAGAAGGGCCAAAGCCCAGCTAGAACTTAATCTGACCACTGCCATAAAGGACAGTAAAAAATGTTCCTATAAATACGTTAACAATAAAAGGAGGACCGAGGAGAATCTCCACCCTTTGCTGGATGCTGGGGGGAAACACTAGAGTTCAGCTACAAATTGGAATCTGAACATATACGTGGACTGAAAAGAAGATATAAAGCCATGGTTATAACTCTGCTTTTACAATTTTTTTTAATCATTTCTCCTCTTCAGATTGTTTGCTATGTGAAGGATGCAGCACATAAAATTGCCATGTCAGGAATTCAGTCACATCGCTTGTTCTTTCAGGTAGCAGATGCATAGCCTCTAATCATGGGATTCTACTTTTTAATCTCTGCCTTCATATGGTTAATCCTGCCCAAAATTACACCATTTGATCTTGACAGGATTTCAGCATGTGCTTTCAGTGTGCCAAGAAATGATTTCTTAGACCATTTAAATACTTTTTCAAACTCAGGAAAAAAGGAGAGTTTACAATCTTCGGAAGAAGAGGCGGGAAACTCGGGAAGACTACAAAAGTTCCACGAGGCTGTGTGGGGAGAAAATTAGAAGGGCCAAAGCCCAGCTAGAACTTAATCTGACCACTGCCATAAAGGACAGTAAAAAATGTTCCTATAAATACGTTAACAATAAAAGGAGGACCGAGGAGAATCTCCACCCTTTGCTGGATGCTGGGGGGAAACACTGACCCAGGATGAGGAAAAGGCCGAGGCACTGAACGCCTTCTTCACCTCAGTCTTTAATGGTAAGACCAGTTGTTATCCAGGTACCCAGCCCCATGAGCTGGGGAGCAGAATGAAGCCCCCACAATCCGAGAGGAACTGGTCAGTGACCTATTGCACCACTTAGACACGCACAAACCCATGGGGCCAGATGGCATCCACCCAAGGGTACTGAGGGAGTTGGCAGAAGTGCTCACCAAGCCACTTTCCACCAGTTACCAGCAGTCCTGGCTCACTGGGGAGGTCCCATTTGACAGGAGATGAGCTAACGTGATACACATCTACAAGAACAGCCAGAAGGAGCTTCAGGGAACTAGAATGCTGTCAGCCTGACCTCGGTGCTGGGGAAGGTTATGAAGCAGATCATCTTGAGTGCCATCACATGACAGTTACAGGACAACCAGGTGGTCAGGCTCAGTTTGCATGGGTTTATGAAAGGCAGGTCCTACTTTACCAACCTGAGTAAAGTGGATGAGGGAAGGGATGTGGTTGTTGTCTACCTAGACATCAGTAAAGCCTTTGACACCATTTCCCACAGCATTCTCCTGGAGAAACTGGCTTGGATGAGCATAATCTCTACTGGATAAAAAACTGGCCAAATGGCTGGGCCCAGAGACTGATCATGAATGGAGTTAATCCCAGTTGGTGGCCAGTCACAAGCAGTTCCCCAGGGCTCAGCACTGGGGCCTGTTCTCTTTAACATCTTTATCAACGATCCGGATGGGGGGATTGAGTGCACTCTCAGTAAGTTTGCAGAGGACAACAAGGTGGGTGGATATGTTGATCTGCTTGAAGGTAGGGAGGCTCTACAAGAGGGATGTGGACAGGCTGGATCAATGAGCCAAGCTCAATTATATGAGGTTCAACAAGCCCAAGTGCCAAGTCCTGTCCTTGGGTCACAACAACCCACAAGCAACACTACAAGCTTGGGAAAGAGCAGCTGGAAAGATGCCCAGCGGAAAAGGACTTAGGGGTGTTGGTTGACAGCCGGCTGAACATGTGTGCCCAAGTGGCCAAGAAGGACAACAGCATCCTGGCTTGTATCAGCAACAGTGTGGCCAGCAGGAGCAGGGAAGTGATTGCTGCCCTGCACCTTGAGCACTGTGTCCAGTTTTGGACTCCTCACATCAGGAAGGACATTGAGGTGCTGGAACACGCCCAGAGAAGGGCAACAAGGGTCTAGAGCACAAATCCTATCAGGAGCAGCTGAGGGAGCTGGGGTTGTTCAGCTTGGAGAAAAGGAGACTCGGAAGACTTCATCGCTCTCTACAACTACCTGCAAGGAGGCTGTAGTGAGGTGGGGGTCAGTCTCTTCTCCCAAGTAACAAGTGATAGGAGGAGAGGAAATGGGCTCAAGCTGCGCCAGGAGATTGCACTGGAAGGGTTACAAAGCACTGAAACAGGCTGCCCAGGGAAGCAGTGGAATCACCATCTCTGGAGCTATTTAAAAGACATTTAGATGCAGTACTTAAGAACACGGTTTAGTGACGACCCGGCAGTGCTCGGGACTGGCACGGTTGAACTTGATGATCTTGAAGTTCTCTTCTAACGAAAACAATTCTGTGATTCTATGAAATTTGTCCTTTTTGAATTCTGATAGATTTTTCGTTTTCTATTGTGGCTAAATTTTTGTTGTATATGTTATTTCGTGAGCAGAAATGGACTGGAGTTTGAATTCTAGAAAAGGCAGTAAAAATACATTGTTAGGCATTTAGATTTCATTTTTATTCAATAAAGCTTCAACAATAAGCTGAATAAACTTATTAATAAAACAAATTTCTGGTTGTCTTTCCTATAATTCATTTGGTGTGTAAAAACTTTCAAAAATGAAAAGCAAAAGGAAAAAGAAGAAAATTAAAGGGAAAAAGGTCATAAAAATTTTTCTGACTGACAAATTCCTGTTTCCTTAATATTTTTCTTTAGGTTTTTCAGGTGTTATCTGGTTAGTTTATAGAGCATAATTTGGATCTTTTCAAAGGCATGTATATCTTTAAATTCCTCTTCTGTGGTAACTAGACACATTTAAAATAGCAAATGAGCCCAGATGGCATGTATTCAAGAAGTCTGGGGGGAAAAAACAGCAAAAAAGCAAAGTAGCTGAGCTGCTATCAAAATAGGGAGTTGCACATTAGCGTAGGAATCGTTGCCACAGGACTCAGGCTAGTTTTTAGAAAAAGGTGCCTGGGACTGAAGTTGAGAACTACTAGCAAATTCACTATCTGGAAGATTGATTGAAAGGATAAATTACAACATGGAATTTATAAAATGGCTGATTGCCCATATTGAATTGTATATATGTTTAATGATGAATTTAAAAATTGAACTTATTACGTACATTAACTCTTGCTATTGAGAAAGGACACCTCAAAGCTGCTGTGAATACTGTCTTGAAAATATTGGTGCAGCATACAGCAAAAGTCAAGAAAGCAAAATGAAAAGTCAAGAAAAACAACTGACAGATCTTCCTGGCTGCCATTGTGACTGAAGCCCAAGTTTGTGCATTGTTACCAGAGACCAGCCCTGTTTTGACTTGGGGCAGCAGAGGCCAGCGCTGGAGCCTGCTTAGGACAACTCACTGCCCTTCCACAGAGCACCTACTCCAGCTGCCTGCGGCAGGTGCAGAACAAGAGCAGCAGCACTTCTGCTCCTTAGTGGACCTCCCTTGGTCTAGCGGGGATTTTTGCAGCCTCACATTTCAGGACAACACCAGCTCCAACATAACAGCTTTCCTGTTGCCCATATGTAGAAGACACACAAAGAGCCTGGTATCATTGTGCTTGTCAGCGCATGTGCCTTGTCATGGCCACAGGCAGGTGTACCGCACTCTCAGCCACCATACCACGACCCCTGCTTCTAGCAGCAAGAATCATAGACGTGTAGAATCACAGAATGGTTTGGGTTGGAGGGGATCTTTAAATATCATCCAGTTCCAACCTTCCTGCAATGGGCAGGGACACTTTCCACTAGACCAGGTTGCTCAAAGCTCTATGCAAGATGGCCTTGAACACTTTCAGGAAGGGGACATCCACAACTTCTCTGGGCAACTTGTTCCAGTGTCTCACCATCCTCACAGTACAGAATTTCTTCCTTACACCTACTGTAAATCTACCCTCTTTCTGTTTAAAACCAACCCCTCGTCCTATCACTACACTCCCTGATAACGAGTTCCTCACCATCTTTCCTGCAGGCCCCCTTTAAGTACTGGAAGGCTGCTAAAAGGTCTCCCTGGAACCTTCTCTTCTTTTGGCTAAACAACCCCAACTCTCTTAGCCTGTTCTCATAGCAGAGGTGTTCCTGCTCCCTGACCGTCTTTGTGGCCCTCCTCTGTACCGGCTTCAGCAAGTCCAGGTCTTTCTTATGCTGGGAGTCCCAAAGCTGAACACAGTACTCCAGGTGGGGTATCACAAGAGCGGAACAGAAAGGGAGAATCACCTTCCTGGATCTGCTGGTCACACTTCTTTTGATACAGCCCAGGATACATTTGGCTTTCTGGGCTGTCAGTGCACATGGCTGGCTCATGACCAGCTTTTCTCCTTATCTGGCAGAGTCCCTCTACACGCTTGTAGGACAGACTTGGAAATTGATAATAAACCCTTGTTTGTCTTTGAAAATAGGGGTCTTATTCTTTTGGAGGTTGCTTTTATTTTGCCCCATATTCCTGACACTGGAGGAATATGGAGGTTGGGGGAACCAAGGAAGCACTCATGTCTGCATCTGGTGTGACACCGGCTCCAGTTCTGTGTTGTGTGCCAGCCTCAGGGGGCTGCGGTATCTTCTTCCAGCTAGTGGCAGCCGGGAGCAGATTGTCTGCCAGATGCAGAGATGCTGCAGTGGCATTTCCTACAGCCATGCCTCTCACCAAAGGAAGTGGGAAAGGGAAAAAAGGAAAAAAGTAAGAGGAGAAGGAAAATGAAGAGGAACAGGAGAAAAGAAAATGGAAAGGGGAAAAGGGTGGGGTGAAAGGGCTTACAATGAGGGTGGTGAAACAGTGGTACAGGTTGCCCAGAGAGGTGGTAGAAGCCCCATCCCTGGAAACATTCCAGGTCAGGTTGGACAATGGGGCTCTGAGCAACCTGATCTAGTTGATGATGTCCCTGCTTATTGTAGGGGATTGGACTAGATCAACTTTGAAGGTCCCTTCCAACCCAAAGCATTCTTTGATTCGATGATTCAATTCAATGAAAAAGAAAAGGAAAGGGGAAAAGGGAAAAAAAGGAAAAAGAGGGAAAAAATAAAAGGAAAAAAGAAAAAAAAGGAAAAATTAAAGGGAATAGGAGTAGCATGGCAACTCACTCCATTAACCATAGGTCAGAAGGAAAAATTAAAGGGAATAGGAGTAGCATGACAACTCACTCCATTAACCACAGGTCAGCTGGGTTCCCCACTGAGACACTTGGATAGGGTTCCCTCTAGAGCAATAAGCAAGGAGAGGCAGAATGTCAGGTGTCCTCAGAAGTCTTCTCCTGAAGAGATCTAAGCTGCACAATCCGTCTTTCCCATTTTTGGGTGTAAATGGATCCCACTTGAGCTGCCTAAGAGTTCATCTTGTTACTGCAAATGCCTCCTCTTGAAAGCTGTGAGTGGAGTCCACAAGTTTAATCACGTCCCTCTCATCAGGATGTGAGAAAACCTATTTCTCCTTGCCTAATGTGCCAAATGCTTTATATCAGCAGTGATGTCTTTTAACTCTTCTGTGTACACACTATGAAGGAACTGCTTCATTGTTCGTGGCATTTTCTGACAATAAAAAAAAGCAGTAGAAACTCATGTCTCTGAAAGCCCCATGTACTGTCTGTAAATGTTTTAATGTTGTGCATTTTACACAAAACATGTAAAAATTAATTTAATTATGTTTTTGTCTTGGAAGGAATCTTGCCATATGCCCTACATAAAGCCAAATGAATTTAGGAAATGCTGACATGAGTTTTACCTAAATTTCTCTCTGACATTTATAAAATTCAAAATTAAAAAACAGAGTTTTGCCCAAAAGCAATGCAAACACAAGTTAGTTCAATCTTTTAATCTTTTTTTTTCACTGAAAATGGAGATGTGAGAGCTATGTGCAAAATGGTGAGATACTCTTTTCATGTGATTAGATTTAAATCTTCATAAGACAAGACAGATGACATATTTATAAATTACTTACAGAATAAGCCTGAATCAAACTGTACACAGCTGAAGTTGAACTCTTGGTTGAAATCCTAGGTTTAGTTATTGACATCCAAATGAGTAAAAATTTCATACGATTTCTGAAGAAATGTCTAAACTTATGCACATGACTGCTCTTACTGAGCTCAATGGGACTAAAGTTAAAACTAAGCCAGTGCGTACTTCTTTGCACGGTAGGTGTTATAGAGCTAAAATATTCTCGTCTTAGTAGAAGAGAATTTATGCAGCGTGGGTCTCCGAACCTCAGATGTTTTATGCGTGTGTAAAATCATCCACTTTTTCTAGATAGAAGGACAGTTTTCTGGCTCTTTTCAGGTCTCTGCCTGAGAAAATCTTTATGAAGGGCTATTACAAGAACCTGACGAAGGCCCAGTTCAAAGGAAATAAGAATCTACCTTGAACATCGAGCATTCAGAAAGTTAGACCTAACTACAGACTCACTGCAGGGAATGGTACTTTACAGACCACTGACTGTAGGCTTGCAATTAGCAAGGAGATTGATAAAGAAAACAGTTATTTTACTCTAAATCACAAAGGAGAACCAGAAAGAGGCAAGAAGAGGTTTGGAGTTACTGTACAATAGGTATCTCAAATAAAGACAATAACTGAGCAAGAATGACTGGTTTGATCAGAGATAGTCCTTTTTGACGTGCCTCTGAAATTCAATTTACCCTGTTTACTTCGCCTAGAGTCTCAGCTTTGAGTCACTGCTGTCCAGAAGAAAATGCACAAAGGCTGAACATTTGCCTAGTTGCTTTTTATTGTGTTTAAATTACAGCAAAGCTTTTAGTATTACAAGTAATTTTTTTTTATTTTATTTTTGACTGTGCATGTTGTCTTGATGCCTCAGTGATCAAAGAGCTCTCCTACAAAACGGGAAATCGTTTCACTAAAGAAGGCAGCTGCTTTGACAGCAGTTATGGTCAGCATTAAGATCTTGAAAAAGCAAACCCAAGTAGAGCACTAAGGAAGCAGGTTTACACCAAAGTAAACCACGGGGAACTTCGAAGGGGAGTGGCATCTTTGCAGGGATTTGCTGCATTTCTTGTCTTAAATGCAGGGTAACGTTGCTGAGAATGCAGGCAGGGGCTCAGTCTCCTTGAATGCCTCATGTTTTGCATATGCCTAATTTAACGTTACAGCACTATTATGGTTATTTGCCAAAAAAGGGGTTTACATGTTTCTCACCTTTTGAATATTGCTAATGCAGATTCACTGTAAAGAGGAAAACGACATGGACAAAGTACTGTTTTGTCTTTGTGTTTAAAACACAGTATGGCTCAGGTGTGTTTTGATGTCCTCTTAGGAAAACTGTTTTCTCCCCTTAGCACAAGAAATTATATTATCCACAGGAGAAAAAAAACAAAAACACCCACAACAAAACAAAGAGAGAAAGTGCAGGCAGGCTTGGATTAACTCCATTTTATGGAGGTACAAAACTCGGAAACACAGTAAAGGCCTGCTTCCTTAGCTCTGTTAGATTTTTGCTCTTTTTGCCAGGCAGCACACCGGCTCTGGCTCCACAGCTCCCAGGCGCAGCCCGCACACAGCAGCACACATGCTGGCTTGGCAGCACCCCACCAAGAGCCTCTGCTGCACCAGGTCCCAGAGCCCAGCTTTGTGGCATTAGCTCAGGCTTTGTGGGCTGAACCGTGCTACACCATGGGGCACAAATTTGTCTTTATGTGATGATCCAAAGTCATGCAGGCAGATTTCCCTGACTCCTTGTGAGTTTTTAATTAACAAGCCTTTCCCACTCGCCTTTTCTCACCCCTCATGCTTCTATCTCTCAGTGCACGCACATCTGCTTGGCTCAGAGGGCAGCTGGTCCATCCCGTACAGCATCCTCTTCCTAAGCAGAGCATGCTCATGTTCAGGTTTCATACCCAAATAGTGAAGAAAGCTCACTCAATAGCCTGGAAAAGTATCTTAATGGCATTTCTGGCAGAAGCCTTCCTCTGTGCCTCATTTACCACTCCTCAAACAGTCTTCAGAGCTAGAGAGGTTGCTGCAAGTTGGAAATGCCGCTGAAAGCTTCTCCTGTGACTGCTGCATGGCAGGAGCGAGCAAAATGCAAGAAAGCTCTGCCAGCTCGCCATGGGGGCAATGGAGGCCCCTTTTCAGGACACAAGTCTGCAGCTGGGGAAGCAGGCACAGGACGCTGCCTGCTCCTGCTGCACCCACAGACTCTCTCCTTTTCAGAGAGACCTGTAAATCTTCCCATCTGCTGGCAGCAT
>NW_010410946.1:27259-34527 GCF_000710305.1 Buceros rhinoceros silvestris | reverse complement strand
TAGGGAAAACGGGCGGTGTCCTGGAGGGCAGGGGCTCTGCAGCACAGCTGGGGTTTAAAAGAGTACGAAAAAAAGCCTTTATGATTTGAGATGCAACTCCATGCAACTTAGCAATTTAGAGCAGACAAAAAATAAACAAATAAACAAACCTAGTATCTTGGTGATGGGGCAACTACAGACTGCTCACAGATGTAAAAAAGGGAGAAACCGGTCTGTGAGGCTGACTGCCAAACTGTGACCATCTTGCTGATAAAACATGCTGCATCCATTTTTCCTGCCCCTTCGTCTGTTCTTGCTGCTGCTGCTAGCGTCATGTGAAAGCTGTCAGAAATGTACAGGACACTGAATACTTCAAGCATTAGCGCTGTGTGAAGGATGAAGAAGTACAGTCTTCCTTGGCTCTTACCTGGGGAGAGCTCTGCTGGTGCCGCTTTAACCCCGTCTGCCCCACAATACATGTTGTAACAAAGTACAGCAAATAGGTGTGAGCAACACGCCCAATTGATATAAATTCACACAGCGGTGCCGCTCCCACCAGCATACCCTTTGCCATTATTTCCATCACACATGCTACGTGAAACCAAGACTTTTCAACTTCTCTCTGAGGACAAGAACACCTGAAGCCTTCTGTCCATCTGTCAGTCATTTCCATCTGTCCACGCAAAAACCCTGCATCTTTCTCAAAGATAATTGCTCCCATGTGAATTTTGTCAGGAGAAGACAAAAGTGGGGAGAGAAGAGCAGCAGTCCCACACCAGGCAGGGCAGGCAGAGCTGACAGGCCAGGTGCTGCCTGCCCTGGCTGAGGACAGATGCCCATCGCCCGGCCCAGCTCAGCTCAGCCCAGCCCAGCCTGCTGGGGAGCCCTGCCAGAGCAGAGGATATTGAAGTGGGGAGTGAGGGAAAGGAAGGCTTTGAAAGAAATCTGCTAGCTGTCTGAAGATAGCCAGGTTTCATTAGATGACCAGTTTTCAGAAACCTGCAGGAACCTGCAGATAGCTAGGTTTCTGCCCATGGGACAATGCCTTGGAGGACATCTATGAGAAGTACTTAGTGGTTCACCACTGTGCCTAGGCAACGTTTTTTTGCTCCTGTGGGCTGGTGGCAAACCTTGTCTAGTGGCTGTGTGGATAAACACATTTTTGGTGTCTAATTTTTGTATTTTAAGAACCATTTTCTGCTGGTTTTTTTAATAACTCTTTGACATAAATGTTTTAATAAAATTATCTCATGTTATGAAACATTTGGATAATGAACTGAGTAATAGAGCTGTCATCTCTCTGCTCCTCAGCTAACCAGCTGTCACACCAAGGACTGGTTTTTTTGCAATCCGTAGACGGGTTTTGATGTTTAATTCCCTTATTTCATCAAAAAATTTTCTTTGAAAAGAGTGTTTGAGTTATACATATGTTGGAGATGGCTTCTTGTATCTAAATCATCTTCTAGAAGCAACCAGGTTTTCTTGATTAAAGATACATTTTTTAAAGAAAGTAAATTTTTCTTCATGTGAGGATTTTTGTTATGAAAGTGATTCCTTTGCATTATTCAGATCTGGTGATAATTAACTGCAAAACTTCCACATCCAGAAGAGTGCAGATGGTAAAACTTCCCTTGTACTGAAATGGCTTAGAGACACAGTGCACCACGTGCCAAGGTCCCCTTGTCCCTTCCTGCAAAGTTCTGTGGGTGGGATGAGGACAACGGGAGGCCTTTCATGTTTAGCAGATTTTAACGGCTGATTGCCACTGCTGTCCTATTATAACTATATTAGCATACTTATTCCATAAAGGGGCTAAAAACATTCAAAGTTTATACACGAGAGGTGGAAGAAGGATTCTTTAAAAAAATGTCACAGGAAAGGCCTTAGACAATACTGCATTAAGAATGTTGGGAGGAGTTAACAGCATGCAGGAATCTGGCAAGTTTTCAGCAGGCTTTCCTAAGGTAGACACAAATTTCAATACTTCCATTTTCTTCTTATTTTTAAATATCAGAAGTCACTCTTGAGCTCCAGTAAGTATGGGGACATGCAGAAGGACAAGGTCTGCTCTATGCGAGGATGTTTGCAGCAGTGATTAGAACAGTTTTATTAAAAAAAGAACCATTTTCATGAAAACAGAAGAATTTTCACGAAAACCTGTAGGTATGATGATGAGGATTGTATTGAAGGCAAAATTTGCTGCAAAGCAGCATTCAGAAATTCTCCCAAGAAGACTGTTTTTGTGTTCTCCTCCAGCAAACTGGGCAGAAAAGGAGAGGAAAAAAAAAAAAAAAATCAATCTCACTTATAAGGAGCAGACCTACATTTCAGATTCTGTTATAAGTATAAAACCGTGTGTTCTTACATGTTCCAGGCTTTGCTAGCTGCTTATTTAACATCCAGGAGCATGTCTGAGAGAAGCATTTGAAACAAAGAGGAAATCAGACAGCCAAGACTGTATTTTTTCTACCTAGGACGATGGGATCCAACCTGAATAATCCTCATGGAAAAAGATGGTGAGTCTTGCCACAGTCCTGCTGGGACCCTGCACCAGCTCCTCAGCTCGTGTGTCAGAGGGATGATGTTCCACAAGGTTTGGGGCAAGTGGATGAAGACCCAGCTCGTACCTGGTGGATCTAACTGGCCCAGTGCCTATCTGTCCTGTGGCAGCTGTAGGGATGCAACAGCCACAGCTAACACTCTTGCCTGTGGGCTACTACTTTGTATCTGCAAGAGAAGCATCCAACCTCCACCCCCGGACGTTTTCAGGACCTGTCTGTAGAAGACCTGAGCAGCCAGGACTGATCCCGCAGATGGCCCTGATTTGGGCACAATGTTGAACTGAAGAGCTCCTGAGGTCCTTTCCAGCCTGAACTATCCTAGTGGCCCGTGAACAGCTGGATTGCTTTTCTGAGACAGAATCTTGCCAGCACAGCTTGGGAAAGTGAACTTTAGCTGAAATAATGCACGTGATGTTCCATTCTGGTGTATTGCATAGGCTCTTCTTCCATTTTTGCGTGCATACACACCCTTCTGCCCTGCTTTGGCGATTCAGAGCAAATGCAGTGATGGTTTGAATGATCTCTTAATATGAAAACGTTTATACCAAACTTTGGCTGGTCTGTGTTGTGAATCTGGCTCTGCAATTCCCTTCAGTATCTATCCATGACTGGTAGCAAGGAGTAAACAGAAAAAGCAGAATAGTTTCTGCGGATTAGCTACTTGCAAATCTATTCTTCAAGGACCTCTCTCAATGCACAGTTCAGTTCTGAAAAGGGAATATGCATTTCACATATTTTATTTACTCGGTCTTTTTCTTTCACATTGTGAAAAGAAAAAGCTTTTGCTTTTCTTGAAGGATGCTATTCCGGTTTATAATATTGAGAAGGACAGGAAAGTAAGCAGAATGGCAGTGACCCATTTACCTTTACAAATTCAAATAATGACTTCCATATTTGTCTGTTCCTGTCATTTGCATTGCTTTTTTGGAGAAAAGTTGTGAGCTTCGCATCTAAGCAGATGTTGTCACCTTCACGGCATAAGGAAGAAAAAAATCTTTGGATATCCTAGCTCCTGCCTGTGACAGAAACTACAGAAGGTAGAAGTACCTGGCGGGTAATTCACTATAACACCTCCTGAAAGAGTAATTGATAGTTGCCTCTAGCATATCGCCTTTTCTCAGAAGACTGTTTTTTGTTGTTCTTCACAGTCATACAGGTTACAGAAAATTATGTCAAACAGCATAACATACAAGACTTAACAGCTGCTTCTGTTTCAGGACAGTTAACCACAAAAAAGTAGCAAACTAAGATGCACAGTGGTGCCTTGTAGTGACTGGCCCTTTAAACACTACACTGTAAAGTACTTAACTGCAAGTAATTCACGGTCTAGGCATGTATATTCTCACTATTTGACCAAATACTTCTTTTCAGCTTGTGGCAGCCATATGAGCCCTTGCCCTGGGTGAGCTGAAGTGATCTGCGCTTTGATGCTGGTTTGAGCATCATCACACTGATGTCTCCCTGCCCTCCTGCCTGAGCAGGGGAGGAAGTCAGGGATGTATTATCTTCCCAGGAGTGGGGAAAGTAACCTGCTAGACTGGTCAGCAAATGAAAAGGTTATGAGTATTTGGGGTGAGTTGTAGGCACCGCTCTGACTTGGAGGAGTGAAAGCAAGCAGCTCTGTGAGTGGAATTAGAGTTGCTGGGATTTGTATAAGTAAGGATGAGGGTCATAGCTGCTGAGATACAAATTGACTCTGTATGAAACCACATGCATAGGGCAGGCTTGCCTTGCTGTGCCATGCAATGGGCAAGATAAAAGTCATTCTGTTGCTAAACAATTTTTATAGCAACCAAATGTCCTGGATCAGCTCCGATGGTGCACCTGTATACTGCAGACAACCTGTCCAGGCTCTAGACACATTGCACATGTTCAAGAAGCCTTCCAAGGTCTAACCCTCCTATCCTACATAAAACTATTCCCAGTAGTTCATGTCTATTCATGGCTAATGCCTCACTGTGTGTTTGAAGCATTGCAGATACACACCAGTTTGTGCCCCACTTCACTTAAATAAGGATGACTGAAATTCATTATAATTAGAGTCCTTAAAATTGCTGGGCAGGTGTCTCTCCTGGTACTGTGTGCATACGTACACAATTTTCTCTCTTATTAATAAGACTGTATCTGAAATCCCGCTATATATGACTGACTGATAAGAGTAATGGTGAAACTGAAGCTGTGTATGTTGCTCTTAAGAGAATCATTTTAGGCATAAAGCAGGAACTAACCTTCAATAATGTTTATGGATGTCATCCATTATTACAATAGTTAAATGCGATGGATATCCAGTGCCAGAGGAAAGCCGACTTAGGGGACTAGATGAGGCTTTGATACAAGTCAGAAAAAGCCCCTTTGCATCTTCAGTGTTGAAATTGCTTTTACACCCTAAGTTTGCCCATATTAATCAATATACCAGATGGTTATAGGAAATGCCTTAGATTTTAGGACACTCAATAACTTGCAGATTTCCCGAACTCATTTGCTATGAGCTATTCAAGATATTAAGCCCCTAGTTTTCAGAATTATCCTTCAATTCTGTGCCTGCAAATAATTACAGGTACAATTCATAGCAAATAGATGCAAGGGCATGTTTTGATATGTAGACCTCTGCCTACCTGATTATACCACAAAAAGACGGCTATGTTCTGTAAAACGTTCCCAGACTAATCTGTCTCTGGCAAATTGCTTTCATGAAATTGGATCCTGAGAAGAAGTCCTCTCAAAAAATCCAAAGTTTAAAAGTAATTATATGATTACATATATCTTTGTGGAACACAGCTTTAAAAATCTTTAAAACATTTCTTTATATATGTGCTTTGTTGTTGCCATCATTTCCCTGGGGTCTGCTGCGCTGGAAAACTCATTGTCCATCACCTAAAAATGTCAGTGTGATGCCTTTCGTACACATAAGAAAGATAGATCTTCCTTAATGTTGTCATAAAAACTGTTTTCATGTTCCAGCATCTGGATTTATGAAGCATAGTGTGTATGCATTATATCAATTTTTTAAAGTAGGAGACACAGAAAAAGTAAATAAGGCTACCGTTAACTAAAAAAAAAAAAAAGGATGTTAAAGAAGGCAAAGAATCAGGAGGTTTAAAAGGCTTAATTTCAACTCTTCTCCATGGGCTTGGGACAGCTTACATTTAAATATTGTGAATATTATGGTGAAGATGTTATTTATATTAATTGCACTGAGGCATTGCTAAAGCAGTGTGCTCTCTGGAAGCCGTGGGCATGTGGGTGTGAGCAGCTGAACTGAGATATTGCAGTCAGACTTTGATATATTGAGGAACAGTTAATGAACTAATAAAGCTGAGACTTTTATATATAAAAATCTGCAAATGATTTTTACTGTCTATTACAATATTACTGTGCTATCTCTTCCTTCACATGCTCAGAGAAAAGGGTGGTTTTTTCTTGATCTTTGTTTCAGAAGCCCATGGATGCAATTAGGAATTCTGGTTAGATTTCTAAAGATTTTGGTGAGGAAATTTGTCCACCTAGACTTGGAAGTTAAGTATCTGCTACAAGAAAGTGCCTAATTCTGCCCCCGCAGCCATGCACACACACACCTAGGCAGCACGAATCCTGTGAATGAGGTGTATTCTTCCGACATGCCATCTAAAGCCAGTCACAGTGAAAAACTTTCTGTGCCAATGAGAAACAACAGTTTGAAAGTTTTTAACAGATGATAGCACTGGGGAAAGTCGAGGACAGAAGAACATTTAGCATGCCCGGTAGCCCAGAGACTCTCATTCACCAGGAGAGCGAGGGTCCAGGATCTTAGATGGAACAGGGCCTCCTGCCTCGGTCTTCTTCCCTCCCCTAGTAAGTGATGCCTGTTTTATCATAGAATTTTGCAAGAAAAGATTCTGTTAAGAATGTCTGACACAGAATGTTTATCACTACCCTCAAAATTATGACCAGCAGGTGATTCAAGAAATGACAAGGATCAGATCTTTTGGTCATGACTCATTGGACCAGGACTGTTCCCAATTATTCTACTCATTGATATGTCCTTTGTGTTTGATTGGTTTTGGCAGTAGGAAAAAGGATGTTTCATGGCAAACCGTATTTGTAACCTTAGATGGTCACATGTTAAGTGACTATGGCAATCAGACCTCCAACCCTATCTTATGGGCCAGCCAGGTTTAGTGACTGCAGCTGTGACCACGTTGCTCACCTGGAAGTGCGTATGTTTCCTTTTTGCATGGGAAGAGAGACAGTCTGCACCTCCTTCAAAGTAGCGGTGTTTAATATGTAATATTAAACGAGTCAGGAAACTGAAATATGGAATTATTTTTTTTCCCCTCAGCTATGGAGCTACTGTGTAGCTGGAAAAACTTGTCAAGTCTGTTGGTTCTTTTGGAGAAAAATAAAAGGTAATTTTTAAAAATGTAAATTATTACGTTCTTAATCATTCAGGTGAGTAATGTAGATGGATAGTGTCATAGGTTCAGGCTGGGCTGGCCACTAGGTGAATGACAGATGCCCTCTGTTAGCCCTTTCTCCCTCCCCCAAAGGGAAGAGACAGGGAATAAGAGAGAGAGACTTACGGATTGGAAAAGAAAACTAAAACCGCTTTAATGAAAATAATAACAATAAAATGAAATCTATACAAAAATACAATACCGATATGGAACCGAACAACCCTGAGGCAATCATGTCACCATCACCACTGATGCTGTGGGCAGGTGCTGGGGAAATCCCAGGCTAGATTCAGCA
>NW_010410946.1:11844-27224 GCF_000710305.1 Buceros rhinoceros silvestris | reverse complement strand
GGAATGCCTGGATTGGGATTGAAGGAAGAACAGACAGTGCCCTCCTCAGATGTTGGCCATTGAAGAAGTGAGCTTGACATTTATGAGATGTAACACCTTATTGGTCAGTTTAGGGTCACCTGTTCTGTCCGCTCCTCCCCACAGGTGCAGCCTCTCGCTTACTGCACCCCCAATGTGTCACACAGGATGTAGCAGTGACCTTGGTCTGCACAGGAGCAAGTATCAGCGAGATCCTTTCTGCACACCAGTCCCTGGTAGTGACTGCAAACATCCAGCGTTATCACTGCTAGAAGCAGACACTGTCTGCACAAACCTGCCGTTAACTCCAGAAAGAGCCACCACTTAGCAGAGACTGAACTGGAAAGTAAAATCACTGAAGAGAGTTAGTTTTGTTCTAACTCAAACCAGGACAGTGAGTTACTAAGACAGCAAGAGGGTGCTTCCTAATAAACACTGAAGAGAAGAGAAATTCCTTACACCAGTTAATGCAGCATTCATTCAGATGAAGAAAAAGGTCCTCTGGTCAAAATAACCTTGTATTTTCTGACAGATCCCATTTACTGACATCTGCAAACTACTCATAGTGACCAGGGCCCAGATTTATGGACTAATTAACTTATGAAAATAAGAATTTTATTTCCTACTGAGCTTTCATTCTGAAAACCGACCCTGTCTTTGCTTTTAAATTGAGTGAGTTTTTATTTTTACAGAGAAGATTGTAGCTACCATAAAATTTAATGCATATATCATGGTACTGATAAAGAGATTGCAATATACATATACACAGGCTTGCATAATGGCACATACCATAAATATACCATGCATTTTTTAGGACAAGTTATCATAGGGCAGGATATAGTGGATGGATTGTAACTGTAATCTCAAAATATTTGGAGTAGGACTTCACATTTTTCACCATGTCTTCCATTTGGTACTTCTGGAGAATACCAGACAAGAGAAACTTCTGGGAAACTGTTTTGAAATCAATTAAAAATGTGTGAAATAAGTAGGAATTCCATCCAGAAAGTAGAGGGAATTAATGTTTTATTCAAACTTAAAAAATATTCATTCTAAACCACCAGCTAAACTTTCTTCAAAGTTAAGGCTCCAGCAAGCTCTCAGTGACAGAACATATATGGAAAGGATGTATGGAAATATGCAAATATAGTGAAGGTTACAGTTCTTTCCGCAATGCTGTCTGATCTTGATCACAAGATAATAATGTGCCACCGTAGTCCAGAAGCACCATTGCCATCTCTTGAAAGATGAAGAAAATCTGACTTCAGGAGGAGGTGACTGGCAGATAATGTCTTTAGGCTTTTTGATAGCTATGAACTCTGTCTCTGTCACTAATGAAGGTAAAAGCTGACAGCCCCACAGAGGTGATATGGTCATATAAGCTTCTGTCATGGGGGAAGCAGCTCTCATGCCAGAGTGTCACAAAGTCAGCTTGTTAAAAAGAAAATAATTCTCTTCTTTTAGCTATTTGGAATTTAGTCTGGACAGAAGATGAGAAAAATAGTTCTGCTAGACCTATGTGAACCCTTGCTTTGAAATTCAATTTTTCACAAATTCATGTCAGATCTAATTTTGTACACTTCCACCCAAACCTCCCCAAAGGTAGGCTGAGTTCTGAGGGCCCAAAGAAAGTAAGGATCTGCCTCTTGGTTCTGTAATGAGATGAAGCACCATAACAAGCCGTGTATCTTGAAACCCGGCAGTTACTGACATAACAGCTATAGAGCTCTTAAAAAGAGCAATAGTGAGACAACCCAGCAAGCAGCACGTGGCAAACTCACAGAGGGAACTCACCAACTGTTGCGCTTAGTCGCGCCCCATTGGCCTGCATAATGGCAGGATGTTTCATCCTCTTTCTAAAGGTGATGAGAAAAAACCTGCATGAAGTTTTCTTCGGAGTTGGTGGGAGAAAGGTAATAGGACATACTCCCCAATTCCCTCAGAAGCAGGTGTGATTATAGCTTCAGAAGACAACAAAAGGCCAAGGCAGTAATCTGCCACATATCCCTTGCAAAAATTGTAACCACTTTTCTCGCGTGGTCTCTCTGACATCTCCTTCTGACTGCAGCTTCCTTCCTCTGAGCTCCCTAAACATACTGCCCATCGGGGTGACCTTAACAGCCTGCTTCCTGCACTAGACCTCGGCAAAGAGCACCACAAGACTTGGGGCAGGGGCAAGAGGGAAAGACCTTAACAGCCTGCTTCCTGCACTAGACCTTGGCAAAGAGCACCACAAGTCTTGGGGCAGGGGCAAGAGGGAAGATGCAGCCAGGAAAAAATTGCTTCTTTGACATTCAGATTAGCTCTGTCAACATTTGGGAATACAAGGATGCCTAGTTCTCATCCTCAGCATCATACTGGGAAATTGCAGCGGTATTTAACTGGCATCCCGGTGGATGGATTTTGTGACAAAGGACAAGAAAAAAGTGGAGGTACATGATGCTTTTCTTTGTCTCATTTTTCAGTGGTAAGACTACCATCTCATCTCCCAGTTTCCTGAGCCTACACAGAGTATATTGGAGTGTAGCATTACCCTTTGCAAGGGAAGAAGGAGTAGGGCATTGCTCAGGCCAATGGAGCACGCGTAAGCCCATGAGCCCACGTGGGCTGTGTCTGAGGGCGTTAGGCAAGCTGGCAATGCTACTGCAAGGCCTCTTTCTGTCATCGTTAAAAGGTTGTGGTGAATTGGGACAGTTTCTGGAGGATGAGAAAAAGGCAAATGTCACACCCATCTCTGAGAGTGCAAGAAAGAGGATTTGGGTAATTACAAGATGGTTAGCCTCACTTGAGTCCCTGGGAAGGATATGGAGCAAATAAGTCTGGAAGCCACTCTTAGCTGTGTAAGGGACAAGAAGGTGGTTGGGAACAGCGAAAAAAAGCCCTCCTTCCTCTCTACCCCCAGCACTGTCCCTGATTAAGTCAATACAAGGCAAAACAGCTGGAAGGAAGTACCTGGGTAATGAGATCCATCAGGTTTCTAGTTGAAGACTTCCACATTTTTACTCTGTTAGATCACATCTATGGCCATAATACCCCCGGGGCAGGCATATGTCTTTCTGCAGTGAGGCTGCTCCTCTATTTTCTGCATAGCCTTATCATGCAGAGAGGAGGTGATAGCATTCTGCTGTGAAGTAGGGATGGGGTAAGGCTTTTAACAGTGGGCTTTATTCTTGTGCCTTCAACCTCTCCCTGCCAAGGTCATAAAAGCAGCTATAAAATGTTTTGTTTTTGCAAATACGCTAAAGCTGTCACATAATCATTGCCTGCTTTTCAGTCCCTGACAGGGCAGCTGTTGTAGTTACGGGAAAAGTACATGAAGAAAACTGGGGAAAATTAACATAGAGTAAAATTCTAGTAACAAAAATTGAAGATTTTTTTTCCCTAGCCATAGTGCAGACTCTGTGTTATATAATTACAATGAAATTGTGTAATACTGTTTTACATCAATGTCTAAATGCCCAATAGTAGTAACATGTTGTTGAGCACTTTCCACCATAACTTGTTGTGCTGGTTATTTTCTCATAAACATTGCTTTTAGACCCCTGTATCAGAGAAAGGTTCTGTGCTAAACCCAAGCAAACGAACAATATCCTAGTTAGTTTCTTTTCGTCTGATACCCTCTTTCATGCTACCAACACGGACATCTCTGTCCCAAGGAGCCGGCAATCTAGTAAACACCACTTACACCAGCAGACTGTCAACAGAGCACCAGTATAAATGACAAAATTATAAAGAAATTCTCTCCCCTATATCAGTTTAAGCCTTGATTAATAGTTACCGAAACATATAACCAGTAACAAGTACACTGTGCAACAGGGGGCAAGCTTTGCATGGAGGTGTCTCCACACCTGAATGAGGACACGTTCTAAAATCGTGGCAAGATCATTTCAGGCAGAGCTGAAATACAGGTGAAATAAGAGGGTAAGTCTCATAATATAGGATGGTAAAGTCTCACCCACTCTTCCACTATGTAAGGCCAACACCAAGTTTACAAAAGCCACCTGAACAGAATGAAACTGCATCACTCCAGGGACTACGCCACTCAGTATGACTGGTCACACTAACATCTCCTCATCTTGAGTGTAAGTAAGTGATAGAGGCTCATGGTTTTACGGAGAGAGGGATCAAATTAGCGCTAGTTGACTACTTGAAATGCATATTCTGCAGCTACTAATCCATGTCCTCCTTTCACAGACAGAAGGAGAAAGTAAGAAAGATGTTCTGTAGCTTATGGAAAAATGTTAGAAAAAATGTCCTCCATCTAGCTTTACTGGGCAGTGCTCATAACACATCGAAGAACTCTTCTTTCAGTGTACCCATATAATGCACATGGAAGAAAATTTGCCTTGTGAGTCTGAGACAGATTCACACGTTAAAGTCTCACATATGACTTACAATGTTATGAAGAAAAAGAAAAGACAAAATTTCAGTGCTGAAATCTTGGAAGAGTTTGTGGATGTCCCATCTCAAAAAACTACTGTGCTGGTTGTATTTTATGGGGGTTCTCTCTTCTAGATGTGGCAGATCAGGATTTTCTCTCTGAGTCTGCTTCCAGGCAGTAGATAATCTTGTCTGTGTAAGCCTCAAGGAGGTCAGAAGCTGATTTAACATTCTTATCTTTCTGGAAAAGAAATCTTATTCCCAAAGGTGTAATATTAGTGCTCACATAGATAATGAACTATTGAACCTTTCCTGAGAAATGATGAATGTGATCCTGCCTCACCTTGCAAGAGCTGAAAATGGTTTTCAGCTACTGGGAGTTTGGCAGTCGTAAAATCGGTTGACTCCTCGCTGCTGTTACTACACGATATATCACGATAGATACTTTTCATTAGGTAGTGAGCTTTTATGGGTCTCTGGATGTCTCTTGGGTATGTTTAAGCACTGACAATCCCATGCTGTGTGTTCCCTAAGGTAGCTGTTTTCCCTCTCTGTGTCTCCTTGCATGGTCCTCCTCTTCCCAGTTAAGCATGTTCAGAAAGAACTCCTCCTCAGTAAGGAGGCAGGGGGAAACCAAGTGCTGGTGGGAAATTAGTAGCTGTCTTTAAGTAATGTCACAGACACCTCTCCCCTGCCCTCAACATCACCTGGGTTGGTGAAGCTGAATATAGGTTTGTCTCAGACCTCTCCTCCTCTAATCTGCTTCTCACTTTCTTTCAGTCTTTCTTCCATCCCATCTCTTCTCTTTCATAATCTACCAAAACAATATCTGAATCTGTGATCATTAGGGTTTTTTTCCTTTCTCTTGGTGCTCTCATTCCTTTCTGCCAGTGTCATGATTCCATGTTTCCAAGACATTTCATTCCCTTCTGTGCAACAGCTTGTTTCTCATCCCTAATTTTATTCATTCTCCATGAGGAGTATTTTCACTTTTGTTCTTTTGCACTGCACCTGTATTTACTTTCCTTGCCAACATTTTCCTTCCCAAATCACTTTGTTCTGTTTTTCAGCCCATCCCAACCCATATTAACTAACACTGAGTCTTGCACTTTATTTTGTGTCAAATTGAGTTTTCTCTACTAAAAAGCCCATTTTCCCCCATCATCACGGCTTGGCTTCCCGGACGAAGATTTGGGAAGGGCTTTCCCCACGCTTACTGCCAGCGCGCTGATGGCTGAAAAGGCCAATGCGGGATAGGCAAGACCGGTTGCAAAGAGCACAGCGGAAGGTCTCCTTGGGTGGTATAGTCGAGGCACGGTTCTTTCTGTGCTGTCTTTTCTCCTCGAGACTGATTCTACGCGTGCTCTCAAAGGAAGCAGCAGCGTTACGTATGGTGTGTCTCCAAATCTCCCGCTTGGAGGCCAGGGTGGACCACTGATGGTGGTCAATATGGCCTAGACTAAAAAGCCCATTTTCCCCAATGCTGATAATAACTGATATATCTTTCCTCTCAAACCCTTATTCAGCTACTTTGTTCCTCGTCTTGGTTTCTAACTCATGTCATGTTCTGCTATCAGCTTTTCCCTCTCACTTTTTTCACTTTCACACACACACACACACACACCCCCGCCCGCTTTTCCCCCCAAACTACTTTTTCCCTTAAGTTTCTATCATTCAGCCATGTAACTACGCTCACATTTTCTAACTAACTTATTCCCTGTTGCAGTCCCACCTCTCTTCCCCTCCTATTTCATGAGAACCCATTAATTTGTTCTCCTGTGCTGGCTCTTTCTTTCCTGGTACAGTTAGGTTTTGACATGGGTGAAGAGATCCTTATCCAAAAGCGGTAGATGCTCGAGACTGGGTGTCAGTACAGAGATAAGACACTTGATTTAATAGCACTTATCTTTCAGACCTTTCCTCCTCTACCTTTTATGACCTCCCCTCTAGATGACCTCTGCATAGACTGCTGAAAATTGACTGTTTCGAATTAAGATAAACAAGTACTTCTGAAAATTCTGAATTCTCTGTCAAACATTGATTCAAAACAGGGAAGCTATTTCTCCAAGACACTGTGCCCACATCCATCACCACACAATTTTCAAGAAAGAAAATAAGAAAGCCCTAAGAAAACTCTGTTCCTTGCTTCTCATTCCCACTTGCAGACTGCCCTGTGCCCAGCACAGCTGGGTGTGCAGCCACATGGTAAATCAGAAAAAGGAACAGATACAGCTGAAAAAAACATCTCTTCAAACTGAGACGCTTTTGAACAAATCAGCTCTCCACCTGGTTTGCCATGGAGCCACACAAACAACTGTGCTGGAGAAATGAAGGGCTAGCCTGGGGGGAGGAATAGTGTCTGTGGATGATGAGAGCATTCTGTGGTTCAGACTGGCCTCAGCAACACCTACCAGCACACGTGAAACCTCAGCCCAACACGGAAAAAAGAACTGCAGTAATCAGTTATTTTGTTCCCTACATCCATCAGTAATTGTCTCTCACTCACAAAGAAGCTTGTTTGATTTTGCTAGGTGACAAGGAAGCAAGCACATCGATTTTGTCTCATATTAAAACTAAATAACTGCTGCCTGGTAAAGAAATCTCTTAGGTCAACGAGAAGGCAGCTGGGATGGGAACTGCAGCATGGAAAGCATTGCAGCTAAATATTTGCTCCCATCACAGTATTCCTTCAGATGCTGGAGTAACATAGTTTGGTATGAGCTGGTCATCAGAAGCTAAGTGACTACACTGCTATCCATGCTGCCCTCAACCATGGTTTTTCCTGCTTAATTGCCTCAGGCTTTCACACAAAGACAAAAAGGAGCAGAAAAGGAATACTGTGTCAAAACCGACAGCACTGAGAGATTTCAAAGATAATACAGATTTTCTTTGCTATCACCAATACATTGGGGTTTTTTAGAAACATTTGCTAATAATAACTTTAAAATTACTGCAACACTACTACTCCCATGCTACACTTGCAGATATGTCAGTAGTTTTAGAACTTGTTTCTAGAGGCTTGTGTTAGATCTTGAAAATATAACTACAACTGGAATAAGATGGCAGTCTTATTTGTTATTATTTTAAAAATCAACTACATATACATATTCTAGCCTAAAAATAGATTTATAACATTTAAGGGGAGCAAAGACAGTCTACGACAATCTCGTCTGGAACTGTAAATTAAAGAGTCAGATTTCAAGGGGGCATAATTTCAGCTGTTGATGTAGACCGCTGGCTTCTAATTTAGCCATAACTTAGACAATATCAGAGTTAATTCCCTTAAAAATTAAAACTTAAAAAGTTATTAAAATTTAATAAAACCAAGGAGATGCTAGGACAAAAGTATATTAAGATGGCATAAAAGTTGTGCACACATATCATTAAATTAAAGACAGTCTAGTTGTTAATTAGAACGACTTAACTGAATATTTCCAAATACGAACATTGTTAGATTCATTTGGAATGCATTTTCAAAACACAGTAGCTTTCAAATGCTTAGTACCAACGAAGTCTGAACGCCTGTAAAGTTGTTCTTACACATTACTGACATTTAACGTTAGGAGTACATATATATGAGTTGTTCTTATACGTTACATAATACTTGGGTTTATGTGTTACCGATACATGAGATCTCAGCTCTGCGCAGCTTTCTGTGGTGAGCGTGTGCAATGTAATCTATACACTTCCAATAACTGATGCAGAGAGAGCTCAAGGAGACAAGCTGATGTAGAAGCCAAGTGTTTAAGTTACCTGTCAAAATTAATCTCAAAAGAAATTTTTCAGTCTTGCTTAATTTGGGATTAGGTGGTTTTTGTGGGGGGGAGGTTGGAGTTTTTTTGCTTTCTTTTCATTCCCCATCTGTCAAAGCAAGAAATTATTATGAGGTATAATTCCTATCTGCTTGCTATCTAAATATAAGCTACCACTTTACAGAGTCTGCAAACAGTCATTTATAGCTGTGAGGTACACATGAGTAATTGGAATCTGGTTTCTTTCATTTCCAAGTGGATTTAGTCTTCAGCAAAATATCCTAGAATGTATTCAGCTCATTTTCTAAAAATTTGTTAGATAATGCACTCTTCTTCTATGAACAGTCAAACTAAGATTTTCCCTTAAGCCCTTGAGTACCTATGTGCATATTTCTATTATATTAGTTAATTTGCCAGTGTAGTAGTCAATATGCTCCTGGATTGCTTTGAGAGTGTGCAGAATATTCTCACACTGTGCCTAATATATAAATACGAAGAATCCATTCTGGTCTGCCAGCACTAGGGATTCCCATGAGCAGATACTATTCAGTAGTTCGATAAGGCTTTTTGGTTAAACTCTACAACACAGGTATGTGTTTTCATAAATACCTTTGGATATTTTTGCTTGTCAATTCTTGCACAGCTTGAAAATAACATTAAGTTTTTCCAAGCAAAATAGCAACCCTAAAATCGTGAGCACATTCACAATTTGTATGGTGAAACACCTCTTATTCACACAAGACCTACAGAAGGAAAAGAAATACATTGGGAAAGGCACGGTAAAATCATTCCATGTTTCGATCAAGAAACTATTAAAATTCAGATCACATCATTAGTCTCTCTACCATCAGCAGCTTTTCACAGGTCTGCATAAAGTGTGCTGGTGGGTCATAGATAGGCTGTGTACTACAGAACTACCTGCAGCTGACACCTTCCTTTGCCACCATGAGCAGAATTGTCAAGGGCTCCATGAGTAGCAGTGCTGAACTGAACTGTTCTGCTGCTGCAGTCAGTCTTTGCAAAGTAAAATCCATGTATTTAAAGTTTTCTTTTACAAAATCAGAGATAATTTAAACGATTTCTGTTTGAGTACGCACGTTCTGTGTAGAAGAGATACCCAAACATAAATATAATCTGTTTTGCAGAGAGAAGGCCTGATTTTATTAGGAATAATATGTTTCAAAAAAGATGCGCAATTAGCCTTGCACTGAAACCCTTTGCAAACACGAACCAAAGTCAAACAGTTCAGAGGAAAGTAGGGAAGTTTTAAAATGCAATTGACTAATGAAAAACATGGTTTCTGTACCAAGGCACAACACTGTATTATCCTATATATCCTCCAGTACAGATAGAAATCGTGGAACAACTAATGCCAGGGCAGAATCTAACCCTAAGAAAGCTACGAGTGAAGTACAGCATATTTCCGATCCTGTTTCCTCACCGTGCTTATTACCCATACAACAGAGTGGCAGACCCTGCAGCATCTCTGTTTTGCGTCTTAACACTGTGATCTGGTCAATGGCATGATAAATTAAAAGGAATTATATGCAACAGAATGAGTGGAGACCCTGGCCTGGCCTTCCTCCTATTAATTATTTTAGACACCTTCTTTCTCCGCATGATCTCTCTTTGCTGCTAAGTTGCTTTGAGTATCTTTAGGTCTCATTCACCTGATGCTCTGTGCACCATCCAAAGTGGATTAACTCTCTCTTGGAGGGTACAAGCATCCTACCACCACTAATCTCACCCCCAGCTTCAGCAAAAGGAGGACAGTTTTATTTCCAATAATGACACCATTGTTCTCCTCCAAGGAGAGACAATTCTGATTTGGCCTTTCACCTTCGTCGCCTGCCTCTTCTTTCTCCAGGTCCATGCTGACTGACTCTGGATGCCTCCATGAAGGATGACAGAAGTCTATTCATGGGCCCTCTGGCTCTTCTCCTGTGACTGGGGCACGTGAAAGGAATCTATCCAGCTTAGGGGTGAGGTCTGATTTTGTTGCAGCTGGTTATGCACTACCGATACCCTCATGGCGGTTAGTTGACTGCTGATGAGAGCAATCTAGAGAAGAGAAGCACAGGGCAGCTGCGCTGGTTTAGACCAAAGGACACGCTCTCCTGCTCTCTTGTCTCCAACAGTGACAAACTGCGGATGTTTAGGAAACAGCAGGAGTATCAGGGAAGCATATAATGTTTTGGGGTTTTTTTCCCCCTAGTACTTGGTAACTGGGTGTCTGCAGCATTCTCAGTTCCAGAGACAGAGGGGATGTTTAGGCATTTAGTAGACCTCGCTGGATTATTTACCAGGATTTTTCCCACGTCATTTTGAACCTAGCTAGCTTCCTTGGTGCCCTGCGGCAAGGAGTTTCACAGTTTAACTGCAAATCTTGTGAAGAACCACTCTACATCGCTGTTGCAAATTTGGCCTGTGCTAGTTTCATTTCATGTCCCTTAGTCCTTGCATTCAGAAAGGCAAGCAAAGCTTGTTCCCCATTCACCTTCTTCACCGCCTTGGTGATTTCATAGCCCTCTGCCTCCGTGTTACCATCTTTGCATGCCAGGTCTATATACTTCCCTGTCATGCTTCAAGCTATTTTTATCGCCCTCGTCTGAACCTCCCCTATTCCTGAAAATACGAGCAATGCTTTCGCAAATAACTGGCTGTCAGATTTTCAAATATGCCTCTCAATTAGTACGTGCATACATTCTGCACATGCTGGGATCAAATGACCTTTGTAAACGTGGCTTGCCAATACAGTTGCATGTCCATTTCCAGCATTACTTTCCGAATGTTACTTGGCTTTTTAATCCTGCTCTCAAGGGTTACCCATTTGGTAAGCTCCAGTCAAATAAACCCTCAGCAGAGTCTGATCTCGGTGTGGCAAACATGCAGAACACAAACAAAGCAAAACCAAAACCCAGCAATGATATGAACTTTAAAACTCCTATTTTTGGAAGTACTATATACATATATGTATATTAGTCTGTGCTTTGTGTTTTCTTGAACCTATTCTCCTTCAGTGAAGACTATGGCTACTGTGAAAAATAGAAGGAACATTCCCAGGAAATTGCTTCTGCAGTTATCAACTGTCTTCGGATTCATTTTAGTATTTAATCACCTCAAAAGCTGTGTTTTGCCTCATGTTTCTGCATCCTTTAATCATGGATGAATTAACTGCCAAATTTTGTTTTGGTTTGTTTGGTTTTTATTTTAAAGTATATTTATTTCATGTACCAAAATAAGGAACGATAGAGGATTTTTGGGTTGTTTTTTTTTTTTTTTTTATGAAGCTACCCACAATTCTTCACCCTAACTGAAACTTAATTCTCATTCAGATTGGATAAAGAGGATTGCTGCCCTCATCCCTTCATCCCCATATATCCTGTCTTCCCAAATCCTGTGCCTGTTTTCAAAGAACTGCCACTAAAGAAAACTTTCACCTCCTTCCAGCTCCCTCCATTCTCACTTTTTAAAGAGGTAAGAGTATTGCTGGAGCTCTGTATACAGATGGTTAGCTATGCACAAAGGAACTCACAGGTTTTTTAGGGACAGATTCAGTAGCGCTTTCCTCTGAAATGATCTTCTGCTATGGATTACCAGATAATGCACCTGAAACTACATTAGTTTGTTCAGGCTCATGGTTTATCTGAAAATCATTTTCCAGTAATCTTATGTATACCATCTGGCTAAACATCCTGTTAGGAGCCAGCCACTGAAAGGAGGAGGAAGTACTCTCTTCCCCCAAACCGTTGCTAAGCAGCTCAAGTAGTAACAACCACATCATTTATTCGGTCTGTGTGAACCCGGGTCCAGCAAAAACCCCTAGCCCCATCCGGGGCATGGACATGCAGGCGGAGCTGTCAATTAAATGACCAGAAATGTTTATTCCCCTCCAATTGTCAAGCCAACCTATTTTCGTTTTCTTTCTTTTGCTTATAATATTTATTATTAGTGTTCACAAGCCCAGTCATCACCAAAGGGACACTGTGCCAGTGACAGCACAAGTTTCATGCTGTTTGACACCATCTTTCCCCGAGTGCAAGGATTTGTAAGCCACACAGATGAATAGAGACAGTTATCGGACAGATGCGGCAGTTAGGCGAGGAGACCATTTGGGATCCTAAAATCTGCTCCCTACCCAGCCTTGTTCAAACTGTGAGCTGTGCAAGCTCAGATATGCTGTCCCCAGTGCCACCTCCTGTGCTGCATGGCTGGTGGCAAGAAACCTCATCCTGCCCTTAGGGAGGGAGAGGGCAGACAAAACTGCGGGCAGAAAATTGCACTCCTCGCTTTCTTCTATGGGAGAGAAGAAATCCTTCCAAACAGCATCATTTAAAATGCATTTGTAATACAGCAAGGAAAATGAGTCCTACTTCAAGATGTACCAGCTAACTCAGCTTGGCTGCTTGGGCTTCAAACAGGAGCTCCCTGCTGATGGGGCAGGTTATGCTGTCTCTAAACCCAGGTTCCTCCTAAAATTAATTGTGGCCCTTGGGGCCAAATTTAAGGCTCCTTCCTTACAGGCATGGGGTCTGCCTCTAAAGAGATCATTCCCACACATTCACAGGACCTTACCGCCTGCATCAGGGCAGGAAAGCGTACCAGCGAAGACAGGTACGCAGCATCCGACTTACATGAATCCTGCCAAGATCTTACTCGTGCATCTCTGGGATGCTGCAGGTGCATTTATTAATGTGAGAGTCCCATGTTAAAATGCTGTGATCCTTTCTGACTTATTAAGCCATTTTTAATTTGCTCTCATCATCTCTAGCCTTTCTAGTAGACATTAGATAATTCTGGGGTCCTAAATAAGCTACAGTGACTTAAGTGGGAAGCAAGTTATTAATCTTATGCAAATGCCTGTCTAATTTTCAGGGATCTTGACACCATTGTAAGTGGTGGAACTAATGGACTATAAAGAAAAAAGGTAATTTCCTGTTTGTTTAATTGATCTTCTATAACTTTTCTCCTAGCTGATAAACCTAGGTAATGGAATTTGCGGTGTAAAATCATTATTAAAAGTGCCAATATGACATTTTATTAATCCAGCCTATTTAGGCTTAATAATACACACTTGACTTATGTTCTGGAAGTAAAATTTTTAGCTATTTCCCCTCCTGCTTTTTAAATATATGTATAAAGATCCCTAGCATTACAATACAAGAACCTATTTCTTCATGCAGTTAGTAGGAAGTGGTAATTCCCCCAAATGTATGCTTCATCAGCCACAGTATGTTTTCTGTAAGATTTCTAGCCACAGGAAACTTTTGTTCTATGCAACGTCCAAAAATTCCTTTCAAGGACTGATGCCTTTCTCACTTCCCTGCAGGTTGAGATGCCACCTCTTGAGTGGCAGTTTTCCAGGATAAACCCAGAAGGTGGCAATGACTCAGGAACTGACATTGTTCTCACTTAGCACTGAATCAATTTTCTGTCATGCTAGTTCTTGGATAAAACGGAAAATAACAGTACTTCTGACTGTTCAAGGAAAATAAAGGCCATTTGTCACTTCTTTTCAGTGAAAGAGTATTACACCCAAAGCCATGGCCAGCTCCAGTTCATGGGAGAGGTTTTGCCTCCACCCACATCTTCCTGTGCCATTTCTGTTAGACAGAGACTCTTTTCTCTCTCCCCAGACCAAGCCACTGTTTCTTGCACATTAGGACAGGTAATGCTTTAACGCAGCAAAGAACAAAGGCATTTCCTCTTACAAAGTGCTTTGGAGTGAAAACAACATTTTTCAAGTAAGGTACAACCATTGCAAGTGATGCACAAGTACTGTGTAAGATCTGGGTTACTTTATGGAAATCATTTTTGTAATTGTGCTAAAGAAATTATTGTATTCCTAGTTTCATTTCATTTTACAATAATTGCTCTAACTTCTATTTCCATCACAGTAATATTTAGTGCAATCACATCAATTTAATTCCATCGTTTGTGTTCCACTGCAGCGATCAAAACAGGCAGTCTACTACTTCGTGTTATTATTCAATACACCTTACTCAATCAGGCACCCAAATAAAAGAAATTATTGTAAACACACACGAAATGGTGCAAAGTGTTCAGAAAATACTTTTAAACCACACTATTATCGAGTTAAATATTCCTTAGGTCTTGTTTGTGCTGGTTCTGTGCTGCATAGGCTGGTTTTGGTTGGCAAGTCAAAATTGTAAGGAATATATTATGTATTAGTCAGCTTAAAAAAAAGGTGATATTTCATAATAGGTTTCATAAGGGAGTTTATTTATATAGCGTGTATTTAAATGCTTCTCACTGTATGTCTTTTGGGGCTAGGAATGCCTGCAAAGAACACCCAAACAAAACAAACACTGGCAGGGCAGATTTGAAACTAAACACCTTTTAAACAACCACCAAAAATAGTTTGGAGCATTTTTAAGCACTTTTTATATAAAAGCGAAGCGGTTTTGGAATCCTAGGATCTGACTGATAGACCACAAGTGTTTATTTGCTTTTTACCAAGAATCAAGTGCAACAGTTCAGGGATGCTCCCGAGTGGCTCTGACAGAGATGCTGGGGCAGGACAGGGGACAGACGAGCCCAGACCTTGCCCTCTGGGGCAGAGCTTGGACCTGGCCCAGCACCTTGCCCTACCTGCAAGCTCTGGTGAACCTGGGGAGAGCACTTGCCTTCCTCTTCTGTCAGCAGTATCTTAATTTATGAACCTACCACAATTTTGAAAATACTAAAAAGAACGCTCTTCAAAACCATAGACCTGAATGTACTAACAATTCTGTTTTTTCTGAAATGCTGTTTTTCAATGAATAAGTGAGTCATTCTCCCTTCCGTTCCTCCTGACAAGCTTGTCTTTTGTCTGTAGCTCTTACAAAATGAACCTCCAATTCTTTTTTATGCAATCAGTAGCCAGATGGTAGTTGGACAAGAAGCAGCCTGATTTACCTCGGAGTGATACTGAACTTCCACAGCTGCTACTGAAAGGGAGTGTTCCCTTTTGAATGAAGAGCAGTTGCTGGGGCTCACAATACAATGCCAAAATTGCAGGAGAGTGGTGTTTATGTAGAAGTTTATTTTCTTATTTGATGGTCCTCCCATGAGCAAGGAAAATGAAATCTTGGGCTGCTGCTAAGGTCTGTTCCCTAGAGGGAGTAAAATGTGACTGCACCAGGTAGTGGTAAGAGCTCACCAGAAGAGCATACAATCCTCATCACCTGTATTTTCAAAAAAAAAAAAAAAACCACAAAGGGTGCAGAA